>NW_006262274.1:22374348-22569179 GCF_000493195.1 Citrus x clementina | reverse complement strand
TTTTCTATATTTTACAAAATCAAATGGGTAATCTACAAGTTCCACAGTGTATTCTTATGGATTGGAATATGGAATAAGATCAACAATAGTGTACAAAATTAACTAAATATACCTGATTCCATGTCCGGGTCCACAAAATATTCTCTTCATCTTGATAGCAGAGCTACCATTGACAATTGAGATGCAATCATCCCCTAAATACCAAATGCAGAATCACCATCAAACACAACCTGTCAATATGCTGCCCTACAATATCAATGTACATGCTACATTGCACATTTCATATGCAGAAAATCTCAGAAAGTATGCAGGTTTCCATGGTAGGCACAGCTTCAGCAATTGTTTGGATTTTCCCAATCATTTGGCTTTTATCGTCCCATTCTTGGTTTGAACTATAGAAACTGCAATAAGTTTAACAAAATAATGAAATCCATAAAAAGGATGAGGCATTTGAACCTGTTCCAATTTTGCAGTCTTGGAGAACAACGTTGGTGGACTCAGTAATGTGAATTCCATCTGTGTTTGGACTGTCTTCTGGAGCTGAGACTAGTACTTGATATACTCTCACAGATTCAGATCTGGAAATGACAAAATTCATCTGTTGGCTGTTCTGAATGGTAAGGCCTTTGACCTTTACAGCCGAGCTTGAATCTATAGTTAATGCCTGTAAAGAAACTCTATCTTAAATCTCAATAATGAGAATAATTAGGTAGTTTTAATCCAAAAATGCATTTTATGAATTTTTTTTTGGGATATGACTAATATAATTAAGGGAGGGAAGGTGCTCACTGTCGGTGCTCCTCTGCAAGGCTGTAAGCAAGCAAGAAGAGAAAAAAAAGATACGTGTCAATAGTATACTTCTCAAATTGAATTACATGGAATGGAAGAAATATGTGAATTTAGAATAATTACATTTGACTTGTTCTTTTTGCAAGACGATGCCCACCATTTACTGCCGGAGCCATCAATGACTCCTGACCCCTGGAAGAGGACCCCATTCAGCTTAGAAAAATCAAGCCAGATTCGTGCCAACTTCGGATCCCAATTATCAGGTTCAGCTGGTGCAACTATTGTTCCATCAATCTGAATGGTGATAACATTAGTAATTCTGACATTGATGATATAGAGTATTATCAACGTGAATATTTGTAGAGGAATAAATCATGAGAGCGACAAAACTATTACTAAAATTATCTAAATGCCGTTTATGGTTCCATATTGGTATCTATTGAAGATTACCTGAATGACTAACTTGTCAGCACATGGCCCCTTGAATCTTGTTGCACTAACTAAATAATGGCGTCCTGCAGGAACCAAGAAAACTGATTTTGGAGTAGAGCAGGCTGTGTTCCATGCATTCAGGAAAGCCTGATGATAACAACAGAACACAAGAAGAAGGAACAAGTTACGAAAAGTAGGAAGAAACAAATTACCAAAATCTAATCATGAAAAATAATTAGGAAAAGAACAAAAGTCATAATTTGATAGCGTCACGGTTAAAATCATCATGAGACCTGCTGGTTATGTGACACAACCATGATTTATATAAACCAAACTTTGATGTTCACATTAGTATATATTACATCATGTCATTGGTATTGTTCAAAACAACTGTTTTTTTCCTAAAACAAAAATTATTTAATAACATGAATGTACCTGGGTATCATCAGAAACTCCATCTCCAGCGGCTCCAAAGCTATCCACATTTACTAGAACCTTGCCACCTCGTTCACTTGTCCATGATGGCTCTTCAAAAAGTTCCACCTCATTCTCTTCTTCTACGTCCAGGTTTTCAAGCTCCCCAAGTAAGGCAATATTGTCATGTACCATTTTTCCTGCAACTGCATGAGCCACCATCAGCACACCGAAGAATGAAATAATCAAGAATTTATCCATATTTTGTCTGTTCTGGCTGTTCCACAAGATTGGTTAGATTTGTATAAATCCAGTGAAGAGATTGGGTTTTAATTTATAAGTGCGTATTAGTTTTGGAAATTAAGGGATTTGTGGCCTATATGGCTTGGCTTAAAAGTAGATGAAGGTGCTACATTTTCTACATGCCCACACTTGAAGCACAAGGGAAATTCTTTTTGAAGTTCTTTGCTTTACTCTTAAACCAGTGTACAAAATGTTAACCAGTCAATGTGTTCATGGATTCTGTCTTGGCTTGTGCTCTCTATAGCCCTCATATAAATGGATAATGAGTGTGTATGCAAAGGAAAATCTTTCTGGACAATCTGTGTTTTTATAAATTAGTTATTTACACATACCGAGTCCAACTATTTAGCAATGCATTAAACTTCCATAAGAAAAAAATAAGAAAAATAAAAAGGTCAAAGGATTAGTTAGACCAAATGATGCAGAAGAAAAACAGATCCCACTAGCTGCTTCCACTTTCCATGAATGCTAATGCTAAGGCTTAAAGAAAAAGAAATCTCTCAATTGTATATTGTAGAGTTGGTAACCTTCACAGATGGGGCTCAGCCAGTCAGCCTATCAAAGACCCAGCAGAAAAATCATATAGGTGGCTTCAGCATTTGCAGTCAATATCCTTGAATAGGTAAACGGAATAAAAATCCATTGCTAGTGGCAACTGTTTACTTCAATTAAACTATGACCAATGTCCCTTGTCAGCTTCCTTGCCAAAGCAGTCTCCCTAATTTGCATTGACACTTCAAATTCCCCTATTTCAGAGTAAAAGTTTGACACTTGCGAATAAACTGCAAAATCCACTGGCTCAAGCTCCATCAAAATATTTGCTACTCTTCTTCCAATGATTTCATTGCCATGAACCCTGCAACTTCGCAGCAATGAGCTCCACATCACACAATCACCCCCTCCTGGTGTCTGTTGCAGTAACTCTTCAGCCTTGTCCAGAATACCGGCACGGCCTAACATATCAATCATGCATGAATAATGCTGCCTGTCCGCATCAATGCCGTAAACAGATTTCATAGAATTAAATACCAGTTGTCCTTCTTTGACCATTCCCGAGTGATTGCACCCAGCAAGCACACACAGAAACGTCACTTTATCAGGTATCAGACCCCTCTGGATCATTACTTCCAGCATATCAAGAGCTTCTCTTCCCATTCCATTTCGAGAATAACCATTCATAATGGATGTGAAACAGACAACATTTGGAGAAGGAATTTTCTTGAAAACTTGGTGAGAGAGTTCAATATGACCACATCTTGAATATGCGTCCATTAAAGAACATGACACAGCAATATTAGATTCAAAACCTGACTTTATTGCACAACAGTGCAGCAGTCTGCAACTACCTACATTTGCTGAAGCAGACACTGATAATGCTTTCAGTGTTGTGGACAAGGTAACCTCATCAAGTCCAATTCCTTCATCAACCATGAAACCAAACATCTCCACTGCATCCTCAATGTTTCCAGAATGCAACAAAGATGTCATTAGTGAGTTACAACACTCCAATGATCTCCCAGGAACAGACTCAAATACAGCAACAGAACTCTCAATGACATTGCACTTCCCATACATATCAGTCAAAGCAGATTGAACATGGACACTCCCATGATCAAAACCCAGTTTTGTAACATAACCGTGAATCTGTTTCCCGAAATATACATTGCCGGTCCTACTAGCAAAATTCAAGAACTCCACAAATGAACGTATCGATGGCCTCTTTCTGCAAAGCTGCATCCTAAAAAACAATTCAAGAGCATCAAATATTAAATCATAATCAGCATAAATTGAAACAATCGAATTCCACGAAATAACATCATCCACCGGAATGAAATCAAATGATTTCTTCGCATCAATTAAACTCCCACAAGCAGAATAAAAATCCACTAAAGCATTCGCCACAAATATATTCACATCCACCCATCCAAGCTTAATCACGTGAGAATGCAACTGCTTCCCTTCATCAAGTAACATCCCAATACTGCACCCACGAACCATATAACAAAAGCTAAGCCCATTGGGCTCCACGCCTTCAGCTTTCATTTTATTATACATTCGCAACACTTCATCTGGTCGGCTCAGTTCGCAAAACGCTCGTAACATCAAATTCCATGTTGCCAAGTTTCTCTCAGGCAATTCGTCAAACAAGTCCAAAGCTCGAACACTGGGTCCCATTCGCATATACAAATCAACGAGTGGGCTTCCTATATACAAATTCAGTCCAAACCCTAGTGAAAGAACCCTACAATGAATCTGAATTCCTTCTGTATAAAACCCAGCATTGCTACAAACACTTAAAACAGAAGAAAACGTCGACGCACTTTCTTTGATCCCATGGGAAACCATTTCATCGTAAAGATAAAGAGCCTGTTTTGGGTGTCCGAATTTCCCGTAACCCGATATTAGCAAGTTGTATGTTACCACGTCACGAGCTGGCATTTCATCGAACAGTTTTTTAGCAGAGTTTAAATGCCCAGACTTTACGAAATCATCGATTGTACGGTTACTGGAGTATATATTCAGCTGAGGATTGGGTTGACAGTATGAATCTAGTAGCAGAGAGGAGCTTAGCGGAACTATTGACGTGCACGTTGGTGCCAAGGTTGTTATGGTACGGACACGAGGCAATAATTTAGTGCTTAACATTAAGCTCTTAAAGCACAAATGAAGGAATACTCTATATGTCCGTCTTGGGAGCTTGTGAAAATGTTTTCAAATCAGCTCATAATCATATTAACACTATTAAATAGCTCATTACAGAGTACACTCTGTATATATTATTTTTTTTTCCATTCTTTTTCTTCAAGGCAACTCCGAGCTGGTCGGCCAAAACAAACAAAATCACACCAGCACCTCATAATATTCTACAAAACGAAAAACAGAACAAGGTCATGAAAAATAAATGAACAAACTGAAAACAATCAACATCCTCCCCCCATTTAACTATCTCCATATAAACAAGACGTTTAGTCCCATGGCAAAGATAACTACTCCGTGAGTGCTCATCTCTCTAACAAGAAGTCAGTCCTAGGCAGGTGGACGTAAAGCAAATTATTATTTCATAATCATATTGATACAGTTGTTTCATTACACACCAACAACACAAGAGAAAACAGATGGAAATTCAAATAATCATTTATTCAACATGTTGATGCAACGGCCTCAAAGAGTGTGGCTACGAATTGCATTTGAGTGTCTTCATCAATTGTTGAGAAGAGAGGAACATGGACAAACAGAGACTTGTGACCCTTCTGCTCTGCAAACCGAAGTGAGTGGTAATAGACATAATTGCAAACGAAACGGCCTGCATCGTCAGATATAACTACATCAAAGCCCTTCTTCTTCAAGAACTTCAGGATTGCTTCAGTGGATAGAGATGTCTTCAAGAAACAGAAGATGAAAATGTTAAACAAACGAGGAGAGTTGCCAGAGAAAGAACAGAGAATTCAAAATGTCACATACTTATGTCTAATGGTAAGTGATAAGGTTATTGATGCTATAAATCCCAAAAAAAAAATTAAAAAAGAAAACTCCTAATCTCATACATGGAAATTGGAGAGGAGGAGAGTGGAGGAAGGGTGCTCTCAGATTACCTGTCTTGATCGGGAAATTCCTCCATCCTCAAGGACTACTGGAATTTGCTGGAAAAAGCAAAAGAAAATTCAGTGTAAAAAACTATGAAAGGCAATTTTATATTCAAGTTCCAGAAGTGTTTTACATTTTTTCATGTTAAGGGATTTACTTCACATTAGGAATATATGAAGGGTATAAAAACATACATATATTCTGGATTCAGAAGGCTACTGTATAAGTTATAGCCTCCATTTTCCACAGAGGGAATGGAGTAATTGAAATGGCTCCTTTGCAAACAATGTAATCCAGGAAGGAAAAAAGGTTAAGGATCTTGGCCAAAAGAGTTTAAGAGAATTGCTATTTTGATGGAAGACAAAGCAAATTTACCTGAGGTTGCCATCCCAGTTGGTCTGGACAAAGGAACGTGGCTTCATTCACTGCTTGCCGCTCTAAGGCAAACTTTGATGACCCACTATTTACCCCCAAATGAATCTGAAAAAGCAACAAAATTTAAGTCTTCTTAGACACACTATTTAATCCAAAACTGAAAAGGTGAATTCGTGGACTGACATTTTTGTGATCGGCAATTTTATTACATATATGAATTCAATGCAATTGATCTAGAGCACGTTGTTGCGCACCTCACATTGGGGAGCTAGCCTGTGGGGCCCAGCGCCTCCCAATAAGAGTGAAATGCTTTAAAGCCAAGTCCCAGAGGATACAAGCAGCCAATATACCAAAAACATAAAGTAGACAGACAACAGCAACAGTTGAAGGTCGACTATAGTGAAAAATAGAGAATGAAAAGGAGCAAGCAGTAATAACAAAGCAAATGCAAAGAAGGAGGGGGTAAAAAAAAGAAGTGAAGCAATGATTGACTAAAAACAACTAGAAATTTAAGAGATACGACTACCCTTATATTTAGACTATGCACAAAGCATCTACTAATATAATTTTTAAAAGTTCGCCGGGCTTTTCTATGTTCAATTTGCACGAAATTTTCTGGTCAGCCTCAAAACTGAGCGATAGTGAGGCATCCTGAGAAGTCTCATGGATTCTTATTTCCTTTTGAATTAGGCTTCAACAGCCGTGTTGTAGAGTTGGTGTCCCAATTCACAGGCCTAAACATGGCTGCTCTTAGTAAACTAATTAACCATTCAAAAGAAAAAAAAGTGTGAGAATTTCCTCTCCTATATTACATATAAATTCCAAAATATTAGCAATTTTTAAAACTAAATGAAGTTGCAGAACAAAGCTAACCCAGATGACTTGTTCATTGTTTGTATTTGTTTGAGATATGCTCGATTCCAAGGTCTTCAAAAGTGTGGGAAGTGCACCATCTCCAGCTGCCTCCAGAACAGTGCAACTGCCTAAAGTAACACCAGCTGGCAGCCCTCTTCTTTCAACATAAGCCTTTAGATTGTTAACTACAGTCTCTGTAGGGTTTTCAGCAATCCCTTGAAACTTCTTAAATCCATTTATATGTATGGTTACAGCCTTTGGCCCTTCAGATCCCATCTCCTTACTTTGCAGAAGGATGCAGTTCCCAATTTTCAAGGTGACACTGCTGGTAGATCTTCCCTATGCAATGCACTGAACCCCAACCTTCTGAAAACAACAAAATAAAGCAAGAAAGAACTATTACTATGTTTCCTGTACAACACACAGAAGCAGCCATTCTCCAGGTACAAGTTTGTCAAGACTGCTGAATACAAAACTTTGAGAACTAACCCTCAGATAAAGAACAAAACTAAAAACTAGTCCCTAGCTTAGAAGGATGATTAAAAGAAACAGTCTCATAAAATTTTTTGTTTTTTTTGCACAATGCAGTGACCCTGTAAACCCTCACCCCAAGTGCAGGCGTGCGCACACACACAAAAAAAACCAAAAAAAAATAAAAATAATAATAAGGGAAGAATTCCATGACAATTGACATGCAAGAGGAAGAAAGAGCAGCTAACAGAGATTCTATTCAAACAGAGGGGAGTGAATTTGACAATGATCCCTCAAAGAGATGGTGGCATTATTTACCCAGTTAGATAGAGTACCTTCTTCAAATTAGCAACACCATAAAAATCTTTTCTAAAGGTCAAAGCTCAACACACTACTAGATTATGTAACACCATAGCTATTCTTTAGCTGAACTAGCCTTAAGAAAAATAGAATCTGTCGTATGGTTGGATGAATTTCCAGCTGATGTGTTGTATCTGTTCTCTTGCTAATTCAATGAAAGGTTTACTTTCTTTTAAAAAAAAGGGAAGAAGAAGAAGCAAAATTCCCTGCCTCACCAGTAATCACCACATTTTGAAGTCAAAAGATCTTTTTTCTCCCTCACTACCCTTCCTAAGGGCACCTTTTATTCTATCTAGAAGTCAAACAGAGGCTATCATCAAGAATTTAAAGGAAAACGTAAGCATGAAATAGAAACTCCATTTGTTTCAATTTTAATATTCCTCAATCAATCATTACATGAACCATAAAACCAAGTTATTCAATAAGTTTGATTCTTTTAGCAGAAAAAAAAAAAGCTGAATCTTCATCAAAATCAAAAAGAAAAAGAAAAAGAAAGAATTTTGCATCTTTTAAATAGATTCTGACTATTTTAATTGTTTAGTCTTTACTTGGAATTGAAAGCAATTAGGATTGGATTGGATAAGTACCTGGGAATTCCGCCGGCTATGGTGCGGCAGCAAGTGCAAGAGGGAAAGTTTCCTTTCCGTCTCTCTTATTGGATATTACAAGGAAGCGTTAACGAAACGCCTTCCCGCATTTATTTAGCACGAAAACCACCACGGTTTTGTCTTATTCGGCTTCTCAATTAGATAACGCCCGCCGCCAATCTGGCAGCGGTGAGATTCCTCATTATCTGATTGACCAGTACTCTGCTGACTCCGAAACGTGGCATTAAATTATTTGCTGTGCTTTAATTTTGCTGAAAGTCAAATACCAAATTATGTATTGGGTTTTTTTAATCAAACCCCCCATTTGTTTTACGCGATATTAACTTTAAAATTAGAAATTATATATATATATATTACTATTTCGTGAAAAGATAAAAAATAAAAGTTTGTGATCTATCATGGTGATGGTTTGAGCAACCAGTTTTACAGTGTGAAAAGGGGGAGAAAAAAAAAAAAAAAAGGCGCCAAAATCTTACAAGTTAGCATTCCTACTGGCCGCAGTGAATACTGTTTTATTATAATTTGTAACGGAGAACAACGGCTACATTTCATTGCTAGGGTTTGGAAGCAGAGCATGCCTCGATACAAAGACGAGCCCCCTGGAGTTCGCGTATACACCGTCTGCGACGAATCTAGGTCTTCATCTTGCTCTCAAAGAACCAAGATCAGTTTCGATGATTTCTTTGTTTGAATTCACTCTTAGTTTTTATTACTTCAGGTACTTGATTGTTAGGAACGTTCCGTCTTTAGGTTGCGGCGATGATTTGTTGAAATTGTTCGCTACTTATGGAGACATCGAAGAGTAAGTAAGCTTGTAACCTATCTTTTGTCTCTTTATTTTTGTGTACAATTGCGACAACTTTTTAGGTTAGGTTAACTAATTATTATTATTATTTTAGGTGTAAACCAATGGATGCAGAAGACTGTGATCCATTTACTGATGTTTATTTTATCAAATTTCGCCTGTTCAGCAATGCCAGGTGAATTTATTATTAATTTGATTCTGATCTTTTATAATTTATGTTGTAGGTTCATTAATCCGTGTTTCTGATTTTGAATATTCATGTTTGCCTTGAGAAACTGGGTAGATTTGCGAAACGAAAGTTGGACGAGTTTGTTTTCCTTGGCAATAGACTGAAGGTTTCATATGCTTCTCAGTTTGAGAGTCTTGCTGATACCAAAGATAAGTTGGAAACTAGAAGAAAGGAAGTTCTAGCCAGATTGAATTGTGAGCACTTTTCTTTTTTCTTTTTACTTGCTATTATGTGTGAGGCATGTGATGGGAATATTTGTGTTAAAATTAATTGCTTGTGCTGATTTGTAGCTCACGTTTTATAATTTATTTATGTCAGCTGGAAGATCAAAAGTGCCTAACATTCATAGTTCAGTTGATTTAGGCGAACCTTCATTGGTCACAGCTCCCTTGCAACCTAACCTGGTATCTGAGCAGATCACTTCTTGGCAAAGGTTGTTCAAATTTATTTTTATTTTTTTTCATTTTAATAAAGCCATATAAATTTATTGTTGAGATAGTACATCTGATTGTCTTTCCTCTCTGTAGGGCCTTCAGTGAATCACAACGCATTTCTCATGTTAACGAGTCTCCCATCACAAGGGTTTCCTCTGACAAGGCATGTTACTAATCTTTTTTCCTTTCCTTGCCATACCTTTTTGAAAGCAGAATCAGTGTGCAATACAACCAATAGCTTCTGTATCTTTCATAAGTTGACGTAGCAATTACTCATGGTCGCACTTAGGAACTTGGGGTTGTGATTTTGGTAATTGCCAGCATAAGCCTGAACTTAAAAATTCAGTGCACAATTCAGTTCCACTTTACTGTTGCTAAACCTAAGTGGGTTGACTTGGGTCAAATTGTTAAGCTCACCATCAGGTGCATGGTTGCTATTCTTGAGTACCTTATATGCAATGTCATTTTTTTTTTATTTTGGGATCTCAGTATTGTGTCTTAGTCACCATTGTTCCCTTAAGAATATTGTGAAGAACTACAATTGAAATGTCTATCCAATGAAAGCATAAGAGAAGCAGCATACTGATCTTCAATCAGGGCGGGTTAATTGTACTCTCTAATGCTTAATCCCTGCTAAATTCCACCTAATTTTAGATTGATATTTTCAGGCATTTGTTAGACAATAAAAAATTATTCCTCCATTTAGGGTTTCTCACCTTTAAGTTAAATGTTTTGCTCAATGTTCATGTCTTCTAGAAACATAGTCACTTGGATCATTTGTGGGTATTTATTAGGCACAGTATAGTTTTAATATTACTTGACATGTTCTTGTTAAATATCTGAACTTTATCGTGCAAAGTGGTGGAAGACTGGAAGTTGATAGATGGCTGATTGCCCTGGACTAACAATTTTGTATTCTACTGTAATTCCATCCCAGGATTATTTTGCATCTCAATCAATGAATCAGACAGTTCGATTGGTCAGGGAGAAGCTCAATAAGGTGATAAGCCTTTGTGGCTTCATTTTCCTTCCTAGAAATTAGCTACTGTTCTATAAAATTTATTCTCTATCTTCTCTCTTCTTCTTTTAGATTGAATCTAGTACTGAGCATCTACAAGCTAGACCAGCATCAAAGAAACCAAGAATTGACAATAGAAGAAGAATCTAATAAATTTTGGGGAATGGAGAAACTCAGCTGGATGCACCAATTGGGTTTTTCAGTTTCACCTTTTGTAACAATCATTATGTTGCTCCTCCTTCTGGTCAATGGCACATCACTTCGCCTGGCGCCTGTAAACTGTGGCCATCAGATCTTAATTTTTGGTGACCACAGATTTTTATTCTTTTAATTTTTTTCCTTTTTCTTTTTAGTGTTGAATCCATGTGAAAATTTCATGCTTATTGTCCTTTGTTGAAACAATGTCCAACAATGTGTAGCATGTAACCTTGATCAATATAAATCTTATTCTTTTATTCGTATTTGGAAAAGGACCCTGAATGCATCAACAAAGTTTGATCAATATAAAGTTTGCTTGTTTTTCTGAATTTGAATGGCGGTTTGGTTAATGGCTAACAAGACATAGAGTAAACTAGTCGCCACTGCAGGAAGTGTTAAGACTTGAGTGTGAGTTTACACACACAAAAGCAACTAAATTGCACAACGAAAATGAGCACTTCTTATATCCGTCAGATGGAAAGAGTAGGACGGAATGGTGCCTAAGCAAACATTTAAGCAAAGCCCAAAATCTTACCTTCTGACAATATGCAAAATCAAAGCTAAAGTGTGATGGCATACACCAAAGAAAATTGTGCAATTCCATCTTTTTGGCAATGGTTGATTACTGAACATAAAATTCAAGATTTCAACAAAGAAAACCCCAACTATCACACAGGAAGGGCGTAGGTAACTTTTCATTTTTGGATAATTTGCTTCACAGTTTAGGACAGGTGCACCAGGACACTAGCATTTTTCACAAACTGGCATACTGGACAAACGGCAACTAACACATCACAATCTTTACATAAACACAGATGCCTACAGGGCATCAACAAGACAGAGGCCTCCTTTGCCTTGCATGCTCTGCAGATCATCTGATGATTCCGGGAGATGGATTTTCCAGGCCCACTTGGAACGGTCAGATAGTTGTTAGTGTTGATGTATGAGGCAGCATCGTCAACTTCACTGTCTCCAAATCCTTCCTTCCCTTGGTCAGCACCCTGTGAAATTGCCTGCTGCAGGTTGCTCTTAAGTAAATTAACAACAGACTCATTGTACTTAGCCCTGTAGTGCCAATTCTGAGCTTCAGCAGCCATTTGCTTTATTCTCTCAATCAGTTCCCTGTTCTTCCGGTTCATGTTTTCTATCTCCATGTCCTTCTCCTGCAGTTTTTTGGCGAGACCTTTTTCAATAGCTGAAAGGAATGAAGCCATGTGTCTCTGCTTCATGTCCTGAACCCCCTTTGCCAAGTATTCTTCCTGTTCAAAAAGAGTAATAAAGATGAAGATGAATTTGAACACTCTAACGATACCAATATGTCATTACAATAAACAAATATGCAATTAGATGATCACTGAGTTCAACATCCTATGGTGTATGGAAATGGAGAAGATTCTACCAGTCCTAGTCATCTCAGGAATCCTGGAATCCTAGGTTTCAGATGATGCATAATCAAGCATCAGATCATTTGATACATACCAAGAAAAAATGTACAGAGAACAAATTTGATATAGACGTAAAGCAATGGCATGTCCTGGAAAAGCAACTGTAGCTAAGCTTAGAGACCATAGGTACCTGAACTTTGATATATTGATCAAATTCTTCTTTCTGCCGATCAAGCTCAGTCCTAACATTATCAGCAAGGGACAAGATGATTGGTGGTGCTGCAGTCATACTTCCACTTGCAGAAGTTACAGATGAGTTGCGTTCATCATCATCATAGGATAGCCTTAACCCTGTAGATACAGGATTGGGATTCAGAATGCTTGCTGAGCGATCGGCTTCATCTTGACAGATGTTTGAATTCAAAGAGATCTGCAGCTTTTGCTGCCTTGAGAAATCTTCTGTTTCCCTGCCACGTTTGTTGGGCCGAAGCATAGGATGGATATGCTCATTCCCAAAATAATTGACAGGATCAATGCTACACCCAGCCGGTACTGAAACAAGGATTGGACATTACAATCAGTCCAAAACAACTAAACGTCCAACTCTCCGAGAGATTTAATTTTCGCAATTCATTTTCTTTTTGCAAGTAAAACAGCTTTCAAAGGAAGAAAAGGAATGGGGCAAAGTACTCAATAGAAAAATATAAAGGAAAATAATGAAGCAAACAAATGGTAAAAATGAATATGTTAATTGAATGAGAAATGGGCTTACAGTTTCCAAACAACTGCAGCTGATTTGATGCATTAGTCTGATACTGAAAACTATTCTCATCCAGGAAAACCGGAACAACAGGATTGCCATTATTGCCTCCCAACATTTTACAATGATAGGGCTAATTACGCTAAATATACAGCAGTTAGAAAAGTCGCTATATTCACCTGCATAAAAATTGAAGGTGTAAGTTACAGCAGGATCAGGGAAACTTCTGGGGAATGCCTGTGCTAGCGAAATTCAAGGTAAAAGATGACAAGTTTTAGTTTTTTGGTTAACATGAAAGACATCTAGCTATGACATTAGAAGTTTATGAAAACACATATTTATGGAACTCTGCTCCCATAGGAAACTTAGTTCATATAACTGGAAAACAATAACTCACTTCTCATTAAAACGCAAACAACTTTCTACAAAAATCTTAGAAGGATTATTAATAAGTTTCAGTATTTCAGAAGCAGAAAACATAGGATACAAGATTCATAATAAGGTGAGGGCAGGCAATTTGAATACCAGTTTAGAATATTCTTGCAGTATGCGCACGATGTAACCGACAAAATATGGCATAAGCTTATGAATCAAAGCATTTAGTTATTAGCACGTGTCAACAAAATGAGGATGGACTACATTCTAATTGCAGCATAAACTCCCATCGATTCTCAATGAATTAAACACAATTTAACTTCCATGTTATTCACAATATATTCATACAAAACATCACATGATAAATCAATCAATTCTGGGAAGCACATGAATGCACACAAGCCCGTATTTAGTTAAGAATTTTCGGCCTTTAAAGACCACTCCAAAGATGGTAGCAGAACATCAAAAATTATCATCAGTACGTTACAACTTTTAGAGCATTTAGGTAAACTGAAACAAAAGGAGAAAGTGACATAAATCTATTTAGATCATTAAAACCCACATACGGGACTGCCAAACAGATAGATATTTAGTATAAATAGTAAATGCAAACCATGCAAGGCAGAAAAAATACAAATAATAATAAATGTTTTGGAAACTTGAAAAGAGAAAGGTGATTATAATCAAAAGTAACATTCAACCTGGAGATTAAGAAACATAAGCATCTGAAAACCCAGATACCCAACTTAAGATGTTGGTGCAGGGGAAATGAACAGGGATACATGGATTGCAACCAAGAATTTATTTTTCTAATTTTTTTATACAAACAATTATGGTCGTCATCACATCAAGATGATAAGAGATTATCAAGAATCCAAAAAAAAAAAAAAAATTCATATTTGACCAATTATAAAGAAAAAACCGAGATAGTAGAAAGCAAAAAGAATCACTAAAAGCTAATAGATCAAGAGCAGAGATTAACCCGCATCATGAAGACAAGCATCAAATAAGAACATAAAAGAACAGCCTTCTACCTGTGCAAGACGCAGACTATTTGATCACTTCAAGAAAACAACCACTGCCCAAGATCCTGCAGTATCATCAAAAACAAAAACAAGATGAAACCCAGAAAAAAAAATCTTTTTTGATAATCTAAACAGAACAAAAATCCACAAACAAAACAAAAGAGAAAACCCGGTTGAGAACAAACACCTGAAAATGCAATCAGAAAGAGCAAGCGATCATCTAGGATCTAAAAGTCATACGAAAATGAAGCGGAAGAGGATGAATCGTAACGTAAATGAATCTTTAAATGAGTGAGAGGAGAGGGAAAAAAAAAAAAAAAAAAAAAAGAGGAGACAGAGAGAAGGTGCTGTGGGAGCGGGGGTAAATTATTGAAAGGAAATGAATGAATGAATCGGTGGTGGTGGTGATACTGCGGACAGACACTTAAGTTGGGGTTACGCAAACTGGTGTGGTTTCTTTTTGTTTTTGTTTGCTTTTGGTTAATGGTTGTATTATCTATTAATGAATTAATTTATTTGTTTGTTGATAAATTCCAGTTTAAGAACAACCGAACAGCACCAAGTGAGTGTTATTGTGTTAAATGTGAAAGTGAAATTGCTTGCGGTGCAGCGGGTTGGATTTTGTAACGTGTAAAACGTCTGGTTTAAGTTTAACAGTGTGGGAGTGGAGCCCACAATTGGAGTCGAAAAAACGAGCGGTTTTTGTTTTGGTTTCTCGATTTCTGCTTAAATAACTGTTGTTTCATGTAACCTGCACTCCTTCACCATCCGTTACCAACATTCTCGATTTTCTTTTTGTTTTTTACTCTCGAAAATTTATTACGCTTAATTTACCTCCTTTATCTTCCCTGTCTTATTTATTATTTAACGGCAAATTTTAGCAACTTTTTTTTTTGGAAAAAAAAAAAAACTAAATTATCACCTAATTAAAAAAAAAGACTAAATTATTAACAATCATGTGAAGCAATAAAAAAACTTTTATCATAATATATAGTCCCGTTCAGCATAAATTCTTCTAATGACAAACAGTCCCCGTCTGCCGTCTCAACCGGCTTTACTCTTGTAAGCATTCCCAATTTCCTAGTTTTTAAGCTCACTAAAGTAAGCGGAATGTTGGGCCGTTAGACCGGACAAATGAACTTTGAATGACACCATAAAATGAGTTTCGCTAACCTACTAAGCAGGTCAAAAAAGTCCACCAAAAGGTTATGTATGCCCCCCCAAAAAAAAAAGAATACTAATGCATTTAATCTGTGAAACCCGAATTACTAAGTCAAACAAACATTAAGCGAGAGGATATAAAGATCAAACCGAATCAACCCAATCAATTTTGAGAAAATTTCTCAATTGATCTTTACACTAAAAAAGAATTATGAATTCAATTCAACTGATCGGTTGCTTTTTTTTTTTTTTTTTAATCTCTTGTGAGTTTTGATATATATATATATATATTTTTTCAATCACGCCGTGGACGCTTCCTAAACTTAAAACGGTTGAAATAAACCAGCAACAAATGATGACCCAAAAAAAAAAAAACAAAATTAGAATGACTAAACCAAGAATCATATGCAATAATACGAATGAGCAGAGATGCCGTGGTGGTCGGTACGAGGCCCATTCAACAAGAATTTAATATAAAAGCGGGAAAAGAGAGAGTGCGCGGTTGGCTGACTGCTTCCTCTTCCCCATTCGTGGGTCCCACTGGGCCCCGCGCCCTCAGTCTTGTAGTTGGCGGGTAAATTTTGGCGGGTGAGCAAAACGACGAGGCATTGATGGTCCCTTGCTTCACGGAATCAGCTAACCACCATCCAAAACCAAAAACTCAACTCAAATGATGCTGCTGCTGCTGCTTGCATTTATAATTAATAAATATAAACAAATTTTATTAAAACCAACCTTGTGTTCCTTGTTGTATGGTTCATGATTATCAAGATCGCGTCGGATTCTCTGGAAATCACACGGTGGGAGTGAAGACTGCAGTGACGTGCCAGATTCTATGATATATGATCAATGTATGTACATTGCACGCTGGCTGAATCAATCATCGTGTCGTGTCATATCAATTGCGGAATTTTCAAGTTTTGTTACTAGTCTTTTTTTTTTTTTCTTTTTTTTCTTGTAATTGAATGGTGTGGAGTCAGAAGCAAGCTTCAAAAACATATCGAAGTTCAATGAAAGCGGAATGAATGGTTGCGATCGTGGAAGATTGCAATTTGATAATTAATTGTATTTTTATTTTCAAGGACCCCACGTCCCAATATTTTGATAAAATTATTTCTATCCGTATTTACAATTTTTATTTTTTTCATCGCCAAGCCAATATTGTATGGTTTCCTATTGTAGCTTTGAAGATTCCCTCATAATGTTGAACGTTTTTGACAGAAAAAGAAGCACCCACAATGCAAATTCTATAACGCGGTTAAAATTACGATATCACAAGTATAATAAATATAAATTTTATAAATTATACATAAAATTAGTAAATAAAAGATAAAACAAATAAATTTATATAAAATTTTAATTATTAAAACAATTAGCAGCGTTTCTATAAAATTATAGTGAAAAATAGTTTATTCATTTACCTTAAGTAACTAAAACTAAATGAGTAATAATATAGTTACAAACTTTTGTATAAATTTATTCTGTATAAATTAATGTAGCATGATAAAATTGGTTGAATTAAATATTTCTTGACCCACATGATCTATTTTTATTATTTTGTATTTTCATTCAACAAATGAATTAATGTCAAATCAATTTATACAAGATAAGTTTGTACAAGAGTTTGTGACTGTATCATCACTCTATTCTTATATTACTAAACACATATATGATATATCAATTAAATTAGATCTAATTTTGTGTCTTTTGCATATTTTGTGTAGTTTTAAATTTTGCTCCTTACTTGTACTCAAAGACTATTTTAGGTTGTTGTTGAGGAAGTGTAGAAGAATATATAATCATCATTAAAAGAATAGGTTTTTAAAATTCAAATTTGAAAATATATTCTATCATTAATAAAACATTATGCATATTATATAAATCCAAAACTATTATTATTCAATTTAAATACAAAATCAATAAATATATATGGTAATCAATATTATAATGAGTTTTTATTTTCAATTTGCATTCTTTTATTTTTTTCAATAACTCTTGCATCAATTTACTTATTTTACCTTTCATTAACAAATTTTAGGTGCAATCTATAAAATTTATATTTTATTTTACACTTGATGTTGATTTTTATAAGTTTTTATTTTGCTTAATAGTAAGAAACCAATTTGCCACTCTTATATTATTTTACTTGTTTTATGTTTTATTTATGTCTTATATTTCATTTTCAAATTTTGTATTTTATTTTGCACTTCTATTGATTTACTAGTTTTATATTATATTTATAAGCTTTTCTTTTTTTATCAATAATATATCAAATCATCAATTTACTAATTTTATATTAATTCACTTATTTTACTTTCTATTTATAAGTCTTCTACTCCATTTTTATAATTTATGTTTTATTTTGCACTTAATGTTGATTTATTAGTTTTAAAATTTGAATGGATTTGAATACAAATATTTGAATGACATGTTCATTTTTTTTCTTTTAATGTCTAAATATAAGTGGCATTTTGTTTGTTTTATAAATAAAAAAATTTTAAACATAGTTATTTGACATTTATATCATTGCAAATCAAAACAAAAAGGACTAATTTTTTAGTTTAGGAAATAAATATATTTTAAATATATATATGGCATCGAGATAATAGTCACAAAATTTATTTTTTATTCCGATGTAAATATCTTAAAATCATAGATAAATTACAAAAAATAAACAAACAAATTTTAAAAAAGGTCCGAAATTTATAAAATTTCAGATTTTAAATTTTTAACAAACAATTACAAAATTTATGTTGAATATATAAGTCTAATATTTTATTAATATAATTTATATTTATTTACAATATTAATGTCTTAATTTTTTATTCATGATATCATAAAAATTAATTAGATATGGAGGGAAAAAGTGCATTAAAGACACATTAGCCAACAATACCCCTATCATTAGACATAACACACACAATATTAGACTCCCTCGCTATAGATATGTATCCAATTAACTCCTTTTGTATTATCTTTTATGGTTTTGATTGGTTATACAAACTGATATAATAATGCTCGCAGCAATCAATATTGTAAGGTGAGAAATCTTTTATGACAATGTACATTTTTCATAAATGTGATACACGTTTTAAAGCAATAACTTTGTTTAATTGAAAATTTAACAATTACATTTCTTTTTTAATAAAATAGTCCAATAATTTGAGGCTAGATTGAGTCGTATTCAGACCACCACCGTCAAAAAAGCAAATGAATTGGTGTTAAAATCAATTGAATGATGACCAAAATTTAAATAATTTTCAATAGAAGAAGCCTCCTGGCTCCTATTGCATCATAATAATATAAAATTTCTCGTCGTATATATGCTAAAACCGACCAAAATCATTCTTATTTTATGTTGAAAAAAAAAATTGAATAATAGGGGGGGGGGGGGGGGAATAAAAAGGTGGCAGTCAATGTCAATACGCGTGTAGGATTATGATCAAAATTTTGTTTGAATTGGAACACGTTTAACAGACTAAAGCATCATTGCCGGACCGCCCTCCTCAATCCATATTCTAAAGTAGGCCAGTGCTTTGAATTCTTGCGGCATATTTTCACACCCGGATGCCGGGTCCGCGCGGGTTTAAGCAACCGGATCGAAAAATTCACGTCTTTTTAACCGGATTGAAGAGTTGGGCTTTTGCTTGAACTTACGGGCCGGCATCAAATCGACCCATGGGTATTTTAGTCAGTACAAGTATAATATTGGTCACAAACACAACTATAAGTTCACAGATTATGGTCAGTTTTCTAAGGGCGGCGAGGTCTTCGTATAAAGCTGGACAGAATTTGAACCCCGTGCCTCCACCAGTCTTGCTCTAGGGTGACAAACGATTCGCAGGAGAGAAGGGAGAAAGAGGCGACTCGAGCGTAAGACTCAAGGAAGATGATAATCCCAGTTCGTTGCTTCACTTGCGGCAAGGTAATTTCTCTTTTTATGACAGAGAATCTATTTTTTGTCTCCATGGATGGTTCTAGGTTTTTTTTTTTTTAATTTTGTTTTGATTATTGTGATATTAGGTCATCGGAAACAAATGGGACACCTATCTTGATCTTCTACAGGCTGATTATCCTGAAGGGTAATTCTCTGTTTTTTTTTTATATTCCTTAATTTATTTGAAAAGTTGTAGTCTGTAGACCATTGTTAATCTTTCGCGTTTCTTGCAATCTGGCCTTCTTGCTCTTCTTTTGAGAGGTTTTTGGGATATTTTCCTCTTTTCTTTTTTTCTTTTTTTTTCGCTCTAGGCCACTTTGATTTAATGCAGGTTGTGAATTGTGTGTTTGGGAATTAGGAATTGCAAGCTTGAATGTGCTAAGATTACTGGTCTTATTTTTATTTTTTAATATTTATGCATTACTATTTTGTTGGCTGGTTCACTGATGTGTAAATTTGGACAGCCATGGATCTGTAAGCACATTGTTTATATATGTGTGATTTATTTGAAATTTGATCCTGTAATCTGTACTCTGTAGAGCTGTTGGATTTTACCATGTGATTTCTAGCAACCATGTGTTTGTTTGAATGTGAATGAATGTTAGTCCTTGTATTTGATTTATGGGAGGCTACCAAACTTTTACTGGTATAAAAGATTAGATTCAACTATATAAGCATTTTTTTTTTTTGGCATAGAGTTTTGCTCATGACTGTTCGGTATGCAGAGACGCACTTGATGCCTTGGGGTTGGTCCGCTATTGCTGTAGGCGAATGCTTATGACTCACGTTGACCTCATTGAAAAGCTTCTTAACTACAACAGTAATCTCTCTTGGGCTTTTTCTCCCTCTTTCTTTCTGTTAATGTGTCTTTCATGGTTGTGGATATTCCTCAGTTGTTTACTTGCACTGATTTTTGACTTTGTTGCAGCATTGGATAAGTCTGACACCAGCTGAGGAAGCCCATGGATGGACCTGAAGTTGGTTTGTTCATGTTGCCTGTTGCATCTGCATGTCAACTTCCATATTGTAATGTCTCTGTGAGCACTTGCCGTTATGTTTAGTATTGAGGAATATTAGGCATCAAATGCATTAAAGACTTAACTCTTACCCAAGTCATGGATAATTTTGGGGGGGTGTGTGTGTGTCATAGTTTGTTATATGTAATGAACCTAAATTGGCAGCTGCGTTTCAAGTGCTTGAGATTGTTTTAGTTGTTTGAATTTGTTTTCCTTGGTAGATATGGTCGTATCGTTAACTGAGTTGGTATTCGTCATGGTAACTTATTTACTCATTCGTGAGGCCAATCCGATAGTATGAGGGATTTGTAGTTGTTTTTGACTAAAGCGTACATAGGGCTAAAAGGTTTTGCTTAAGCAGGTACAGAATGAAGAGGTGACTATTTTGTTAAGTGGATCTGGGTCTGGGGCTGGTGACAAGTAAGTAATTGCTTGAGCAAATTGCATTACTAGCACAAGGTGGTTTGGCAAATATCTTGTATTTTAGACATGACCAGAGTGGTTGATACCTTGAGATTGTTCGTCTTGAATTTTGATAATTCACTTGATTGTGGATCGTGTTGTTTTTAGCCATTTTCTGGGTTACGAATGAATAGGCAGCCATAAGAGCGAAGCTTTTGATAATTCACTTGTGTGCTGTGTAAGATGTTGCTTTTCATATTCTTTCAATTAGAAATCTTCTCCCAGCAACACGAATAACTATTACTACTATGTATGCTCTATGGAAAGTAGAAAAATAAGGGTCAAAGGTCAAAAAGTTTGTATGCGATTTATCTTAGAATTTGCGAGCAATGAGAACACAATTGTAGAGCTGACTGAGAAGTTGAGAAGAAACGGAACTATAGAAGCACTGGTGCTTAATGGGGATGAGTCAATTAAGCTAAATCTTTGTGTAGCGGATTTCTGATACGGACGAACGAATAGAAAGAGTCTTGTCGTGTTTTTCTCTTTAAAGGTTTTTCTGCAATTCTTAACATATATTAAAGATCTACCATTGCTCCCTTTGATGACATCAACTAAATTAACTTAAATTGTCTTTTATAAATAAAATCAAAGGCTTACCTAATTTGACATAAATTAAACTTCTATTCTGTTCCAAGAAAAAAAAATCCCTTGCATATTGACATAAAAATTTGAGTTTTATTATATTTTACATCAGTGTTTCATGATTGGTTTGAGAGTTTCAGTTCTGGAAAAAAAGAGGAAAATTAGCATTGCAACAAGCCTAGGATTTAGTTAAAAAACATTAACAATCATGAAGCCTTGACAATACAAATCGATTAAAGAAAACTGAATACCGAAAATATTTAACAAGGGTGTACAGAGTGAAAAGTAAAATTTTAAAATTTGACAACAGATATCTAATAAAGATATGGCTAATGCTAAGTTACATGCATGTAACTTAGGGGGATCCGAAAGATATAGAGAGTAAAAAGTAAAATTTAAAATTTGGTGGTAGGTTTATTAAGTTTATGTAATTTATTAAATATTATGATGGATTCAAATGATCTCACCTAACGTTAAAATTTTTTTTATAATCAACCAAATAAGTGAAATATGATTTTACAACCAAGGGAAATATTAAAGTAAAATCAAATTGCCTAAGATTTTATTACTTCTTAGGCTAAGAGACTATATTTATCGGTATTAGTTTTCTTAGCCTTGGAACCTGAAATAAATTCTTAGGCAATTAATGTTATAACCAACCAAAAGAGTTGGTTGATAAATGATTGTTCCTAAATTGTGAAATCTTTCAAACTCTTTCGTATTTAACATGATTTACACGTTTATTGTACCTTCGTTGGAAAACCAGACACGATATAATGATTGGATGTTGTTCTTCGGCAATTGTGGTGATGAGGCCAATATGATCATCTCATTCCATTAATATCTTCAAATAGCAGATGATTTAATACAAAAAGAAAAAAAAAAAAACCTCATTCCATCAATAGAAAAATTTTCGTCTCTCCAAATTTTCAAATTAAAACCAAGACGGGTGGCTTGTGTTTTGTACACGAAAGATCTATAATTCATTATTCATCAAATGCTCAGAAGTGCTTTAACCACCAAATCAAATTGTTGTTTTTGTACCATCAAGAAGTTTATAAAGTTTTCTCATGAAACACATGCGGACCCCATAACTTATTACTACTTTTTGTATTGTTTTCAAAGTTACGCCAGTAATAACTTAGTAGCAATTGCCTAAAAATTTTGTTCAACCAAATTGAAATTAAATGGTACGAGAGCCCGTTCGACAGTCAAATAAAATATATTTGACCCGACATAATTAGATATTGGACTTGTGAATCTTAACTCACACTTAAAAACTAGCTCATGAGTAGAGAATTACTTTAAATTTACTAATGCAAGCCCTAGTTATATTGGCTAGAAACCCATATAAAAGCTAATTCAAATGAAAAAAGACTTATAAAATTTTAATCCCAAATGATATGGTAACCATTAATAACTGTCATGTATTTAGTAATATATAATTGACTTTCATACCATAATTAATGAGATAATTTCATCATACTACACAAACGAATCACACATCATATACCACATCATTTGGATACAAATCTTGTACTCTAATTTTATAAGCACATTTATTAAAAAAGAGCTACCTAATAAAGATGGGGACAAGCTTAATTATATACTTAATTACCTTAAGTAAGAACTAGACTATATTTGGTACTTGGCAGGCACACAGTTATGCTAACCATCAAGGATAAGGGACCACTAAACATTGAAGGTGGCTGAAGAACGTAGGACCGGCCACTGTACAGGAAGCAAATGGGTGTGTGTGTAGGTGCAGCGAAGGGTGCGTTGTTGCTCGAACGGCTGCGGGGATGTCATCGTCGAAAATAAATAAATAAGCAAAAAGATGTGTCAGACTCTTCAAAAAATCATCGACCTCTTATCTCCTCAAGATGAGGTGAATCTATCGTTTGGATTTCTTGTGCTTTTTTGGCCCTTCGCTTGGATATCTGTGGATAACAAAGCACTCTCTCTTGAATTACGTACTCCTCCTAGTATTAATTTCTTTTTTGTACAAATATTCTCTAAATATCTTCTCCTTCCTTTCACTTTTAATCATTTGTTTGCATTCTTCTTTTGCTCTCTTTCTGTTTCCTTGACTTCCTTCTTTTGTTCGATTTGTTTTGTTTGTTTTCCACTTCTATAGTATAATCATCAACACTGAAGAGGGCAATATGTATCGTAACCACCATTTCTTTCCTTGCTTGCATTGCCACCCACATAGCTACATTAGAATGGTTAGTTATATATATATATATATATATATATATATATATATATATTTGGCTTTTTTGCTAGCTTGGCTACTAGTCTTTGAAAAATTGCATATATATATTAATTATACCCCGTTATAAAGGTACATAATTTTAACCAATACTTAATCACTGATATGTGGTTTTTGCATGGAAATTAATTAAAACAGGTTCAGCATCTTATAGAGAGGTGCTTGCTCCTTCACATGAGCCGAGACCAGTGCATCAAGGCACTAGCAGAGCACGCCAGTATTCGCCCGCTTGTCACACTTACAGGTATATAATTATTTATCGATATTTCTGCACATACCATATATATACACCAGAAACACTGAACACCTTAACATGAAAATTGAAGTACAGCAAGTCTATTTTAGTTGGTTAATTCATTGGTAAACTTAGTGGGGGCATCATGCTTGCAGTATGGAGGGAGCTACAAAAGGAGAACAAGGACTTCTTTCGAGCATATTTTCATTCTATTTCTCCAAGGCCTTTCATGAGTAAGACCTCATCTTGTTTTATTAACTTAATTTAATTTCATGAGCTTCTAATTACTCGGTACAACTTTCACGAAGTCATTTAATTTGTTGATTCCAATGATGTTATATATTTGAAGCTTTTTGTAATTATTATTAGTATTATTGATGAGAGTGTGCATTTAAATTCCTTTTCCATGGAGTAGGGAGGTCTATTGATCAAAGGGCACCGAGATTCACAAGAAGGAAACGATGGATGTGAATGAAAACAGTCGCGATTCCTGAATGATGATCGAATTAAAGGATCGATCATAGAACAAAAATGAAGATGTGATATATAACTAGAGAATGGTTTGTTTTTCTTCTTCTTTTTCTTATTTTTTTGAGGGCAAGCCGATGATATTTAGTTAGTTATTGATTAGTTCACTGTAAACCGACCGATCCATATTTACCAGAAGCTTTTGCATAGTGATGATAGTATGTAAACGTACTGCTATTATAGTAATATGTTTTTCATCTCTTATTTCATCTCATCTCTTATTTCATCGTTATACAGCAGACTCTAAATTTATCAACACACACACATGCACACACATATATATATCATTGACCATAATCCAATCCATAAACCCAATTAACTAAGAAACATTTATGATCAAATAACTAGAAGATAGTTTAGCACAATAGATATTTAACTAAAATAAATTTTAACCGCTAACTAAGAGCTCTCTGAAAGCTGGAGCTTCTTTTTTGTCAGTGGGAAACTCGCCTACTACTACTAGAAGTGAAATGTTCAAACCTCATTTCCAAGAGCATCTTCCTTAAAAAGTCAAATGATTTAAACCCTAAAAGAGATACAACACTTTCTTTTTATATAAGGTGATTTAATTTTATGCAAAGTAGATCGTTTTCACTCAAAGGTTGTACCTCGCCCTGAAGGAATGCCTTGGAGCTTTTCTTTCGCGGAAACCATTGCCTTGTACGTGAACCTGAAAAGTTTTGCGAACAGAAAAGTCAAGCTACCATTTCAGTGACATATAATTAAGTTATTACCATATATAGCCCTCATAAATTTCACTACGTGAGTGGTTGAACCCCAAGAAAGTGACTTTCCTTTTTTTAAATTCAATAATATTGATAAACGACACCGTGTTACTTACCATATTCTTTCTAATCATGGTTGATTTTGGCAACTTCTATCTCTAATCCTTATAAAATTAGTTTGTATTATCAATTGACTTGGTCATCTCATCATCATGAACTGGATTTAGTCAACACAAATTCATAATTGTAAGGGTGATAGGTTTGTATTAACATAATGTTTGGAAACATGTAGCCTTTGAGTCTTAACTGTATATCACCGTTCTTTAGAAAATACGTTCCAAAACTGAACCTGAGCAAAATGGAGTATCAAGATAGGGTTGTATTAAATGATCGATCATCTACATATATGCACACGTGCGTTTAAAGATGCACATTATGTTTATAAGTTTTCCAAAATGGACGGTTGTGATTTGATAGGTGAAACCCTATCATTCCATCACCTTGTAAAGTTATATGATTCATCAGATTGTGTATACAAATAATTTGATTATCATATAACTATAACAAACGGTCAAAGCTTGATTATTTTTCGTACCCGAAAGGCAGTTTAAAAAGTGAATCAGTCCATGTTGCAGCTTGTCACAGTTTCCAAACTAAAAATAAATAAATAAATAAAATATATATATATATATATATATATATACTGACCCGATCGGTAGCTTCAAAGTTCCAAGCTCGCTTTTCCTCTTCTTGGCCACCGCAGCTTTCTCCATCTCCTTTGTGCTGAATTGGAGGACATTGGGCCCACTGAGAGTTGTCAAACACGACCAGAATTTAAGCTCGTAATTGAAAAAAGGAAAAAGAAAGCCCTTCATTCATTCCATGTCACTACCTCTTTCTTTTAATTAATGAAATTGTTGATATTTTCGGATGCTGTCCAATAAAATTGAAACATGCATGTTACTCGTGTTGATTTCTAGTGGCCTTACATTTTTGGCAGCGGTGCTGAAGGCCTCCTTGTGAGCCATGTTTGGATTTTCAGTCTTTAGCCTTCTGATTTCTTCCCTGCAGGTGCAGCCATGAAAATCAAATTGATCAGAGTTCCTACATAAATGGCATAGATGTATTTATATGTTGTAATACAAGCTACGATATTACTTGATGAAACGGTTATAAGCTGATGGAGCTCTTTGTCTCCTCTCAGGAGCTGGTAACAAAATCACAACATAATTAAATATCAGTTAAATAATAAGAATATATAAGCTTTATACATCAAATAGTTTCCTCCAGAGCTTAATTAGTTACAAGATTGGCACGCATATATACGTTTGTTAACGACGTGATTGATCACACTGCCGGTGTCTTCTTCTTCATTGTCAGAAGAGGTCAAAATTGAAGGGCTAAATCTGTTGAAGGCCTTCTGATCAGCTTGCACCTCTTCCTTACGAAATTCTTCTTTAGGCTATAAGTAGAGAAGAAAGGACCTCAAAGACATTGAAAAGCAACTTTGAATTTTGGGTTACAATTAATTTTAGTGGAGAATATTATGAACCATATCAAAGACAGCAAACACACACACACACACTCACTTATGTACATATATAATCTTGGTCTTTGATTTGATTCTCAAGTAAATATAATTAAAAGACAATTTAAACACACGCATAAATACCTCATCATCATGGCTAAAAGAAGCTAGAAGATGAAGAGGAACAAATGAAGCTTTCATCATGTTAACAGAGAGGAGGCTTGTGCAGTGGCCACATCTCACTGTCACCACCATTGACATGCTGCTACATGGGACACTCACCTGCATATTTCCAAAAGCCAACCACAAATAATTTTACAAAACCAACAAGTTGGTACATAAATGAAATGATGCAATATTAATTAGTCACCAGCAAAATGGTAGTGCAGAAACCACATTGCACATAGCATATTTGTTCAGGGAGATCAAACAGATGGTTGAGTGCAGACATGCTGTGTTTTGCTTGATGATGACGATCGGTTAATTACTTGTCTGAAAGATCAAAAGGGAGACACAGAGAGAGAGAGAGAGACAGACAGAGAGACAGAGAGACAGAGAAAGGGCCACCAACAAAAGACAATGAGAGAAAAAGGATGGGGGTCTTGTCATTGAAGAGAGATTTATAGATGTTAGAGTAGAGTACTACATGACTTAATAATAATGGATCATTTAGATCTTTTTACAAATCTCCTTCTAATTATCCCAAAATGGACTGCACTTATTGTTGTTATTTACCCAAAAAACAACTACTTCTATTGATTTGGGAATGTTTTAGGCTCTGGTAACTCCAACGAGCGAACGAAGTTAATTATTTACCCTTCGTACTCTAAAATGATGAAAATTATCAAACACTTGGGGGTTTGCAAAAAATTCAATGCTGAAAGACAGCAAGTGAAGAAAAGGACTAGTGCCTATTTGTTTCATGTGTTGTTTTCTAACTCATTTACTCCACCTATCTCTTTGAGCCCTCTATTTCTAACATGAAAGTGAAAGTGCGGTAAGTTTTTACCATTTTGGAGGAATGGGGAAACTTCTGGAAAGGTGTATAGAGAAGGTAAAGTGGCATCTTAGGATTTGTCTTTCCTGAAACAGAGTAAAATTAATTGACCATATGAGATCTCCGTTCATGTTTATTTTTCACTTCGGAGCTCACTGCTCTTAATGCAAGCATTTACTTTTTCCCATTTTCGTTGCCTCTGATTGTTGACTCTTTTATTAAGTCTTAGCCTTTACCCATGTGCATGCATGTGAAAAAAAGCTAAATTTTCCAGGCTCCCCACGGTTGAAAAGCTCAAAAAATGACACTTAGATGAAGATGTACTGTGATGCAAAAATGACTAAATTGCACATAGTCTACATGTTGAAGAGACTGACAGTAATGATTGTGTTGATTCCAAATTAGTGAACATAATAGCACAAAAAGTACATCAACGTAATCTCAATTTCCCATGCCCATAATCAGGACCTGTCTACCTTACAGATTCTGTAACATACGCACCCAATGCATGCACCACACCTGTCCTGCATATGGAGAAAAAGCATGCAATTGTTTTTGTTTGGTAGCTAGCTAACCAATCAGGAGCTGGCTAAGTTGGATCTGTATGTTACAGAATCTGTAACTTAGCTAGCTCCCCATAATCAGCTTGATTAAGTGTTATTGCTTATATCCAAGTCCAACGGGGCCGATCCTAGCTAGTGCCACTGTCATCCTGTATGCGTAGAAGGGACCAGTTGGTAGCCTGGAACCAAGAAGGACCACTTGTACTGAATTTGAAGTTTGATGGGAAAAATACTTGTGACCGGTCCGGTTGGGAGGTATCAGAATACGCTGACAAATTTTATCATATATTTTTAGTAAGTTTTCACATCATATACTCATCTTTCACCTCGAACTTGAACCAGTTGTCAGTTGTAATTTCATCATCTAAGGCTTGTGGTTCAATGTCTGTTCTGGTCCTAATGAAGTTGCGGTATGATTATGAAGAACACCAATGATAAGATATAATCTATGTTTGAGGAAAGAGGGAGGTTTAATTTTCCATAATATTGAGTAATTTTCACAATGCAATGATGCATATGGGGCTTGTTTCGTACATTGTATTTGCTGCTGCTTCTTCTTTTTTTTACTTTTGCTTTTGCTTTTTTTTAATAATAATAAATAATATAACTTTTTAATATAATATTAATTTTTATTTTCTTGTATTTTTATATCATAATTATTAATATAAATTAATAATTTATTATTCATATTTTTAATTTTTATTATATTAAAAATATTACTAAATAATGTATTATTTAATTATGTAATAATTAATATATCAAATTGATTAATAAGTACTTAAATAATATATAAAAATAAGAATATAACTTGATATTAAATTATTTAATTATATTATGGTAATTAATCTATAAAAATTTAATATAATTAATAAAAATATTTATATACGAATAAATTTAAATAATATTAATTTAAAATAAATGTTATGTTGTCGATTATAAGGCTATAAGCTTCAATCTTTATGGAAAAATTATTTTTTTAATATTTATACTAAAAAATAATGTTAAATTTCTAAAATTTAAGACTTCTATATTTTGTATTTTTCTAGTTACTAATAACTATTATTTTCTAAATATATAATTTAAGTTAATCACAAAAAATATTATTATAATACAGTGCTAATGCAATACAATATAATATAATACACCAATATTAAAATAATGTAATATAACATCATATAATAAAGTGTGCTAAACGCACCCATAATATTATTAAGTAAGTATATATGAAACTATTATGAGTGTTATTCAGCCCAAAGGCTGATGGAGAGGCGACCATAGCGGCACCATAAGGGTGTCGTTTCGATGCCTATGTTTCAGTATTTGGATTTAAATACTGATAGAGGATGTCAGAGCAACACCATAGAGGCGCCATTTTTAATGCCCCACTCTGTCAACATTTGGGCTGGATATCATTTGCAAACGATTATAGTGTTCTTTTATAGTGTAATTAAGGCAACATTTGGTTCTAGATTTTTAAGAAACAATTGTAGTGAAATAGAATCTCTAATTGTTAAGAGGAAGTTTATGAGGCTCTCGGATAAAACTTATTTCTCATTTGTTTATGGGTATCTAACGAACACATCTGATTGTTAAACAACATCACTAACCATTGCATAACAATAATTTCTTATCACTTGTAGTTGTGGAGCTTATTTTTGTTTCAGTATGCAGCTTAGAGATTCAGTAACTAAGCTGCCAAATGTAAAAACCAAACCACGCCTCAGTTGTCATAAGGAAAGCAAGACAACCTATGTAGTAAAAGAGTGATGCCACTCTTGTAAACTTGGGTACATAACATTTGTATTAAAACTGTGTGGCATATTCCTTGTGCATTATTATCGAAGCGCTGCATTACTAGCGGTATAATTTCTTTCGTCTTTTGTTTCATTCGTTACTTCACACACACCAGCTAGTGGAAGAACCATGCCCACCTTTTTGTTAATAGCCACACAATCACCCTCAAGTTGGGAGAATTTTTATATGAGTGCTGCTAAACATCGGGAATCCTGAGAGAACGCTGAGAGAAACGGCAACTTGTGCTGCCGTTTCGTTCTCTCACCTCCCCCACCCCCCACGTGAGTAACAGATATTTGTCCCCCATGTGACTTTCAAATCATTTTCCTTCTTCCACTTCCTTCTTCGCTTTCAACAGATCCGTTCCAGCACTCCTTCTTCCTTCTTCGCTTTTAACAAATCCGTTCCAGCACTCCTTCACTCCCTCTCAACTCCTTTTCCTTTCTATTTTCAACTCCTTCTCCAGCACTCCCACATGAACTCCAACTCCCACAATTATTTTGGTAATTGTATTATTGATAATTATTTTAATAATTAATTTATGATACAGTCAAATTGTCTTAATAGCATCTAGTCTTTCTTTAGCTGAGCCTCAAAACCTCCTTCAGGTAGCTTGACTAGATGGTAAGGCATGTGAGTTCCAAGAAGTCTATCCCATATTGAGAAGAATGACTGAGAATAGTTGTACTTCAAGCCCTGAAGTTGATGGTGGACATCGTGATAAGCGGTGTTGTTTTGGAAGAACAAGTGGAAGATATTGACAGGCAACCAAAGCCTAGAGTGATCATCAACAGTTTTAATCACAGCAAAGCAGAAAAATATCACGGCTGTTGGTGCAGTCATTCCCGAGACAAGAAAAGAGAGGGCTCCACCCAAAGTGTCGAGCAAAAGTCCCTCAAGTGGGTGATTGTAAAGGGCACCGATTGCATAAGGAACAATTAGCCGATGATGCTGAGAGTGGATATGACGATACAAGTAGGGATGACAAATATCCAATTATGGATGGATAATATCCATCCAAACACAAATCCATAATTATCCATAATGGATATATCCATATAGCTATGGAGATCCATAGATATTTTATTTTTATTATATAAAAATAATAATATAAAATAGTTAAAATTCCAATATCAAATTTGCCTATTAAATTATTTATATTAGTAATAATATATATATAAAATAAAATGGCGGTTCGGTGGTCGGTGGCAGAGGCCCGGCAACTTTCTGGTGAATTCCAGCGAAGGTTCGGCGACCTTCCGGCGAAGCCGACGGTATTTCGGTGACCTTTCGGCGAGATCCGGTGGTGGTCCGGCGACATTCTGGCGATGTCCGGTGGTGGTCCGGCGACCTTCCAACGAGGTCCGGCGGTAATTCCGGCGATGTCCTGCGGTGGTCCGGTGAGGTCCGATGGTGGTCTGGCGACATTCCGGTGGAGGTCCATTTATAATATTAAATTAATAAAATAAAATAATTATTAATAGTATTAAATAAGTTAAAAAATTAAAGGGTAATTTTGAAAACTTTAGTTTTTAATATAAGAGGAATTTAAATTTTTCACTAGTTAATATAATATTTTTACAATTGTTTGTTTATTATATTTTTTATTTTTTATTTTATAAAATTAAAACTTTTTAAACTTGTGTTGGGTTAAACGGATATCCATTGGGTAAAAATAATTATTCATATCCATCCATATCTATCTGGATATAATTTTAAAATATCCATTTCAAGATCCAAAAAATTTTGAATGGATATTATCCGATCCAATTAGATGGATATTGTGGATATCTATTATGAAACGATCCAAATGCCATCCCTAGATACAAGAAGTCTATCCCATATTGAGAAGAATGACTGAGAATAGTTGTCTCTTTAATTTGCTCAAATGATGCCTTCTGTTCTTTGATAATAAACATATATATTTTGCCATTGTGTGGTGGCTTCTATCAGTTGACGAAATTTTGAATTTCAGTGCCATATGAAATCTTAAGATAGAGGCATGTATATTCTGTTGGAATTGAGGGGACACTTGTTGTGTAAATAGATATGTAGGGTAGATGCATCTCTTTTGGATATTTTAAGTTCTCATGGAATAAAGATTGGCATTAACTATGTTAACATTTGTTTATGATATCTAACTGTGAACTAGGATGTTGTTAGAATGTTGAAAGAATTGTACTTTCAGGTTGTAGAACTCAACAAAGCAGTTTAATATTTGAAATTAATGGGAGCAAGTTATCTAGGTTTGTGATGGTTTGTGATGAGCAAATAAGTGAACGAGAAACGAAGGAGAAGTGAATGAGTAAAGGAGCAAGGAGAGAACTCAAACTTAGCTTTGCTTGGTCATGAGCAAGGAGATAACCCAAACTTTCATGTGGGGGGCAGAATTCACTTGGCAAAAGTGACTTGAGTGTGGGGCCAAACGACAGCTTTTGGCAAAAGTGACTTGAGCTGAAGTATTTTTTCACGTGGGGGTTCGCTTTCTTAGTCATGTTGGGGGGGGGGGGGGGGAGCTGAGAGAACACGAAACGGCAGCACAACTTGCCGTTTCTCTCAGTGTTCTCTTAGCATTCCCGACCTTTAGCATTTCTCCTTTTATATAGAAGTAAAAAATGGAAATATGCTCGACTGAGTTATCTAAGAGATTGTTTGTTAAATGTATGAAATTTAAATTTTATCAATTTTTTTAAAAAAATTATTAATTTTTTGTAATTTATATTTGGTTTTCATATTTTTACATTTAGAATTAAAAAAAAAAAACTAAACTTTTGCAATTGGGGTGAGACTATTTGAACCTATCAAAATTTTTTATACACCCATTTAAAAAATTGAATTCATTATTAAAATTTTTAAATTTTAAGATCTCAAAATTACCCTTTAATAATCTCTCTCTTTTTATCTTACAATTGCATATTCTCTCTCTACTTTCATATTTTATAAATTAAACACTCAATTTCACTCTCTTTTTTATTTTTTTTATCTCTCTTAATATATCACGATCTCTAGTTCATGTTTTCTATGTCTAAGGATTTTTTTTTCTTGATGTCTACTAGCTTTTGTGTTTAGTAAAAATTAATTTCATGATATTTATTTTCATAACTAATAAAAAATTTGTTGATGTTCATTTTTAAATGGTTAGTTTTTGTTCTTTTCAGTTAGTAATATCAATTATTTGCAAGTAAAGAAATATACTTGAATGAATTGATGAGAATTTGAGGAATTGAGAAGAGAAAGCAAAGTTTATTAAGTAATTTTTCAAAGATTATTTAGATAATAAAATTCTTAATTACAAAGGTATCGAGAGAAAATTGGTGGATCCAGAACCTCAAATAGCCTCATACTTGTGACTTTTATTTAAATAGAAAAAAATCTGGATAATAAATAAATATTATATATAAAACTATCTTTATAAAATATATCTATTTTTTAAACTATGAAATTTAATCTTTTTATTTTGACTTGTAAAGACATAAATGTCAATTGACTACGTTTAAAATGTTCTTTATTTATAAAAAAAACCTCTTATATTCAAATATTAAAAAAAGAAAAACAAACACGTTAGTTAAATACTCATATTCTGTGCTATTCAAACTTTAAAAGAAATTCAAACCCTTTTAAATTTTAAAAATATTCAAATTTATTCAGATTTCTAATCCAAAATTTAAAAATATTCAAATCTATTCAGATTTCTAATCCAAAAAATATGTTACCTAAAGATGCTTGTAAAAAATTGAGCCAGGAGCACTTGATTTGGGACAACTGGACAAGGAGAAAACGACGCTGAAAGTTTTCAAATAGAAAATCGCAATTATCCTCTATCATTCATAAATGTCTCTCCAAATCTTACTCCAGCTACTGAGACTGAGACCTCACCTTTAATCCATTGAAATTGAGAAGAATTCTAGAGAGTGACTAATTAATGTGTAACCCGCCACCCGTTATCTGTTGAACAGATGGAGTTGGATGGTAACAAACTAGTACCTCGAGTCTATTGCTTAAAAACAGGAAACTCTGGTCATATTTTACTTGTCGAAACTTTTAAAGAGTGTGACCTATGGAAGGCTTTATGAAAAAGAAGATGATAGAGTCCATGGTCAAGTTTCCTCAGGAGATGTAAGCTCCAGTAGAGCCGTCCAGGTCCAGCAGTTATGCCGCCACTGCCAAACCCAATTACTCTCGCGTCCTGTAAACTAGCTTAACAATCACTATTGCCTGCTTGCAGTTGCCGGTCAGGGAGGCTAGAGAGGCCATTGATTCCTGCAGATGTGGGTTGTTTTATATTTTTTTTCTGATGGGTGTTCTATAAAATTTTCCTGATTAGCAAAGGTAGGGTGGTTTGTAAATAAATTCTCAATCAACTAATTAAGAAGCATGTAACATCAGCCTTTACTTAATTATTATGATTCAGAAAGAATTTCAGATCCAACGATTATTATAAGAAGATATCCATCTGCAAATATGATGGAAAAATGAACATCCACCTTCCAGAGTTGAAAGCAACCAACAAAATGGCTATCAAATCAACAAAACCACTTCCAACAGAGTTGAAGATTAACATGTGTGGGCACGGTGGGGGATGAAGGACACATGATCCACGATGGCACACCAAACACCAACAGCTGAGAATAATACACTTAAGAGCAGCTCAAAGAATACCTAAAATCCATGTAGATCTCAAACTATGAACACTGCAACTAGGCCAAATCCAACACTAGGAAAGCAATCATGCATGATCTTTCATTTTCATTATCTCAACCCACTACTCATACATATATTGAGAAATTGTATCTCTGCAACATACTAATCAAAATATATCAAAACATTTAAAATGATATATCTCCAAATTATGCTTCCCAAATTTGTCCTGGACTGAAACAACTCACCAGGATATTAAGCAACATGGTATATCAATACTCCTAATTAAGCAGTCTATTATGAATTCTCAAATTGCAAATGACAGCCAGCTCTAACTCTAGTGAGGCAAGCAGAAGCTCCATAATAAAGATCAGTTTGGGTCATACATTAAAAAACATGATTGGGAAAGCTGCCATCCGCTGGGCTGCCTGCTACAGAACCTAAGGAATGAAGCTACTCATTGATAGCTCAGACATTTCCCAAAGATGAGTATGCAGCAGCCAATAAAAGCATAAAACATAAGAATGATTATCCATTAGATGCGAGAGAATGTAAAATTCTTTTATAGGGGGGAAAAGCAATATCATCATAATTAACATAAATAAGAGCATAAAACATTTCCAGAAAAGAACATATAGCTGCATCTAGCTAAACCATCTCCGGAGAAAAAAGGGGAAAACTAAAGACATTTCCAATAACTCTTTCCTCAAACATAGTCATAATTACCTTTCAACATTTCTCTCAACCAGTTATCAGAGAAAAAAAATGTACATAATCAATTCAAACTCCCAAAATAATTTACGCATCCAACTAAATTCAAAACAGATTCTAAGTACTCTTGTGTAAAACTTCTGACCCACCCACAAAGTTCTTAATAATTTCCAGCGTTAGTCCTTTAATTCCAACTTAATTGTTCGTATGTAGAATAGCACTCCTACACGAAAATCAATTACCACTAAATTATTCCCCAACAATACTCAAATCCTAGACAATATTCCATCAAATTAACAGAATAGATCAATGCATCCAATCAAGAATCAATAACATCAATTATATAACAAACAAAACAAGCAGAAATCATAAAAGATTCATCAATTAAAATTTAAAACAGATAACCATTTAATTAAAACGCTCCAGCAAACAAGTATATAGTCAAACAAAATTACGAAAGAGTCATAATTTTTGAACCACAAAAACCATAGTAATTAATACTAATTAAAAATAGCAAAACAACCACCTAATCTCGATCAATCACCGCCAGCCTTCTGGTAAACATAGGTGAGTCCACACTTGCCGCAGTAGTGCCTGTCAAAGTGGTTAGCCATGAAGGTGCCGGCTCCACACTCAGCATTCGGACACTCCTTCCTCAGCCTCTGGACCTTTCCAGAATCATCGACCTTGTAAAACTGCAAGACGGCGAGCTTGACCTTCTTCTTCTTGTGCTTGATCTTTTTCGGCTTGGTGTAGGTCTTCTTCTTACGCTTCTTCGCGCCACCACGGAGACGGAGGACGAGGTGGAGTGTTGACTCCTTTTGGATGTTGTAGTCGGCTAGGGTTCTGCCGTCCTCGAGCTGCTTTCCGGCGAAGATGAGACGCTGCTGGTCCGGTGGAATCCCCTCCTTGTCCTGGATCTTGGCCTTGACATTGTCGATGGTGTCCGATGATTCGACCTCTAGGGTTATGGTCTTTCCCGTTAGGGTTTTCACGAAGATCTGCATGGCTGCAGATGAGGAGAGACCCAGCAAATTTCAGTGAAATAAAAGGATGAGAAACTTTTGCTGCGTAGAGGGGCTTATATAGTGTTTCATTAGGGTTTTAGATTTTGGAGAAGTGGTCTGCTGTGAGGATCCATGTACGTTAATATTGTTCGTGCCGGCATGAGGACCGTTGGATGAAAGGTGCGGAAAGTGCTAAATTGATGGAGATACTGACACGTGGATGATCTAAGAAAACACCGTCGTGTTTTCGTGCGGAGCTGAGCCCAACCCATTCGGTGGGGATTTTTGTGGATCAGTCCAAAACATAACCCGGGCTCTGCAGGCCCGATACTTGTGATTTTCACTTCGAGATTGTAGAAATTATGTTGAATTGGCAACGGTGTCGTTTACGCGAAACTCAAAATATCAACAGAAAAACCAGAAAACTGAATTGGCTAGCGCCGCTCTCATCCTGAGTTGGACACTGAAACGGAACTTCAAATGCGGATTCTAGCTTCGCTACCAGACGGTAACCTCTTCTCATCCCTTCCGTCAACTCCACCTCCAAGGGACCCCAGGTTGCCGCCACCCTCCACGCCACCACCCATCCCCGTTCCTAAATATCCCCCAAAAGAACGAAAACCCAAATCTAGACCCAATCCGGCCTTCAAGCTCCCTCACCGTCATACACGCTACTACAAGCCCGTCAATCCGGGAGTCATCTCATCAGATGGCGACCGCGGTGTTACCATCGGTGAGTCCGGCGTATCCTATCGGCTACCGGGGGCTCCATTCGAGTTCCAATACAGTTACACAGAGACTCCACAAGCTAAACCCTTGGCAATCCGCGAACCGGCTTTCTTGCCTTTCGGTCCACCCACGATGCCGCGGCCTTGGACCGGAAAACAACCGTTGAAAAAGTCTAAGAAAAAAATCCCGCTCTTTGACTCGTTTAACCCGCCGCTGCCCGGCAAAAAGGGCGTGAAACACGTGGAAATGCCGGGGCCGTTTCCTCTCGGGAAGTATCCACAAGAAGGGAAGACGAGAGAGGAGATTCTCGGGGAGCCATTGAAGAGGTGGGAAATTAGCATGCTTGTTAAGCCTCTTTTGAAGGATAATCGTCAAGTTAACCTTGGAAGAGACGGATTGACGCATAATATGCTGGAGCTGATACACTCCCATTGGAAGCGGCGTCGTGTCATCAAAATTAAATGCAAAGGTGTTCCTACTGTCGATATGGATAATGTTTGCCGCCGTCTTGAGGTAGTATATATTGATTATTTGCTAGTTTGCTTAATGTATGGTATGCTATGCTCTCAATTTTAGTAATTATTTATGAGATAAGCTCTTATGCTGTCTGCTCTCAAGTTTATATTTTAATGTTAGGAAAAAACAGGGGGGAAGATCATTTTTCGAGTTGGTGGTCTAGTTTATCTTTTCCGGGGCAGGAACTATAACTATCGCACTCGTCCTCAATACCCACTGATGCTCTGGAAACCAGCTGCTCCCGTTTACCCAAAGCTTATCCAAGAAGCCCCTGAAGGATTGACAAAACATGAAGCCGATGAGTTGCGGAGGAAAGGGAAATCCCTGCTGCCTATTTGTAAATTAGGTGAGCCATCCACATTTAATTCCTACAAGTGATCTAATTGTTGCAAGGGTTGTGTATCCTCATTTAATCACACACCTTCTTTCATTATCTTTGTTCTTAGCAGTATAGAAGTTGAATTCTTGGAAGCACTTGGATGTCTTAAAATACCCGTATTATTTTGTGGTTTAAGAGCATGATATCATTGATAATCCATATGTTGTTCCATATAATCTTCTTCCCTTGTATATTCACTTGTACTAGAAGTTAGAATTAAGTCGCCTCTGCTGTGAATTATTCCCAAGTTGTAAATTTTGCATTTAGAATCGTGCTCTACATGAGATGTTTTGAATTGATTGATTGTTCACTCTTGACAGTTAGCTTTCCATTTCTATTTTTACTGGGCACACAGCTTGTGAATTTATTTGTAACATCTGACGTGCATACTCCTTTTATGTGTTACGTCAATTCCTAAATTTATTTCATGTTGATGGATTTGCTTGCCTGTGCCATGAATTCAGCTTGTTCTTTAGTTTGATATTACTCATGCATGTGCTTTCCGAAGGAATTTTATGTGCATCATTTTTTTTTCATCATAAAATTTCTTACACTTGTGAGTTTAAGTAATGCTTTTCTTTTTGCACATTGCAGCAAAAAATGGAGTGTACCTTACCCTGGTGAGAGATGTTAGGAATGCTTTTGAAGGAAGTTCATTGGTTAAGGTTAACTGCAAAGGGATGCATGCAAGTGATTACAAGAAGTTGGGTGCTAAGCTTAAGGTCTGTGTACAATTTCTGTTTATCTATGTTCCTACACTGTACCTGTGCCGTGGTTTATGTCTCATTTTATGACAGATCTTCACCTGTGAAATTTAAAAAGAAATATTAAATGGCACTAAAAGGAATGGCAAATATCTGCAGCTACTCACACAGGGGTAGAATAACTATCAAATTTGTTTGGAGTTGCTTTAAATTTTGAATTTTTCACACTTTCCTAAGTAGTTTGGGTATCATGTTCTGTTTCTCCAATTCTTTCCTCTTCATTTTTGGTCAGGAATTGGTTCCCTGCGTGCTATTATCTTTTGACGATGAACAGATATTGATGTGGAGAGGAAAAGATTGGAAATCAATGTATCCAGAACCTCCTTCATTTTCAAATCCTGTTGACCTTGACATTGCTGGAGATGCAGATGGTTCAGGTACGCATTTAAGAGTTTGAAGATTGGAATTGTCTCTCAAAGATAAATGAAATTTCTATAAAAACTTCATTTGAATAACCATTAGTCTTCCCATGACTCAAATGGGAAGACACTTGATTTTTGTCATTATAAGTCACACACCTATAAGTCTTTTAGCGGTTAATGTAATTCCCAAGTGTCATGTTGGAGGTTTTATTGCTGAACGGAAAGACTGTAAGTTGCATGTAGATAGTGTACATCTTGTGCGGAGCCCAACCTTCTTAGTGGCATAAACTGTGTTGGTAGATTTCATATGGAAAAATGGATTTGTCTGACCAATTGAGGCAAATTTCAAACAAGATGGAAGCTTCTGCTAAGCATTGGAATTCATGAAAGGGAAACTGGGAAACTGCTGGTTGGAAAGTTAAAAACATCCCATATCAAATGTTGCAGCAGAAGCTGTTTCCTGGAAATTTCATACCCTAGAGCTACATTATATCAACTATGACTATTTATTAAACCAGCAAGCTAATCATCTGCAATCTCTCGTGTTTGTATCTTTTGCGGGTCTAAATTACAAATTGGAGGATTAGATTAATGTAGTTACTTATCCTTAAGAAAAGGTTGGATAATCATGATATTTCATTGTGTTTTAGGATTGGCAGTAATGAGTGTGGTCAATTACCCTTCCTTTATTTTTTATTTTTTTATTTATTTTTTGTTTAAGAGGACTGATGTACATGACATTTCTGCTCGATGTTCTGGCCAGCATTCAATTTGTTCACTGATTGCTGCTTAATTATATTCTGTTCACTGATTGCTTAATTATATTTCATAGTCATGACATTTCTGCTCGATGTTCTGCTTGATTTCTGCTCGCTGCTGAATTATATTTTTACTTGATTGATAATTAACTATATTCTGTTACAATTAGTTTTTCATCAATTTTCCATTATGCTTTTTAGGGACGCCTAGTGATGACCCTAGCCAAGGAACCATTAGATCAAGTCCTAAAATGATATCCCTTTGGAAGCGCGCAATTGAATCAACCAAGGCATTGGTACTGGATGAGATTAATCTTGGTCCTGATGATCTTTTGAAGAAGGTTGAAGAATTTGAGGGTATTTCACAGGCCGCAGAGCACTCCTATCCAGCGTTAGTTTTGTCAAGGGAAGACGGTGCCAGTAGTTCAATGGCAGAGTACGAAGATGGTTCTCAAAGTGAGAATTATGACGAAGATGAATTTTATCCTGAGGATGACTTCAACGATGACGATGAATTTTATGATAGTGACTCATCTGATGTTGTCCCATTAGGGTCATTACCTGTTGATCATATAGCAGAGAGGCTCCAGCGGAAATGAAATTCAAAGTAAAGAAAGATCATTTGCACTCCTTTTGGCTCGTGGTGATGTTTGTACCAGTAAATAAATGTGTACAAAGAAATGTAAATTGATGTCACGGGGCGGGTCCCATTCTTCTTGTTCCAGAAGGCTAGTGCATGTTGATGTGGGTTTCATCAGGAGCTACGTAAATCTTGCGCCTTCATTTTAGTCGTAAGATGTACAGTTGTAATCTATTAATGTCACATGGCTAATCGATAATGTTTAGTTGATGGACCTGTCTATGGTACAGATTCTGTAACAAACATCTCCCGTCATCCCACCATCCGATCTTCTATTGTTTAGTTTCTTACTCCACATCTAACCACATCCAACGGCTGATGCTGCAGTCTGTAGCTTACAGATTCTGTAAGCTAGTCAAGTCCTTAGTTGATTTGTTCTTTCTATCTCTACTATGTGTGGGTAAAACGAATATGCGAGCATAGCGTACATATTCCGTAAAGGTTTGAATCATCGTGGCAAATGAGCTTAATTGAGAGAATCTACTACGTAGATGAAATGAGAATCTTTCTCACTCTGCTTCTTGGCAGACATGCTTACTCCTCTTTTGTTGGGTGGTTAATAGTAATAGTATGACAGGTAATCATTTTCATCATTTCATGTTGTCGTCGTCCCCACGTTGACAAACTAAAGTCGTACGGCAGCAAGCAACTGGTCTGCTCTAGAAACTTAGCTTATTAAAAAATGGAATAAAAAATTAAATAAAAATTAGAAAAATACTCATGGAAATAGTGTGTTCTTTTTTTCTCCCCTCTCTTATGGTGGTCATATTCTTCTATTGAAGTTTGCTTTATCTTGTCTACCCAATTAATATTATTAGGTAAGCCTTTCAAAGACCATAATACCCCAGATAGACGTCACTGTGACTACACGCTACCCTCTTACATCTCTACTCTCTCTCTTCTCTCTCTCTCTCTGTCTCTCTGTGTTGGATGCAGTCATACTGAGGGGAAGAAGAAGCAAAACATTTTCTTTTAATAACGTGGAGGAATAACTGTTCATCTGGGCTTGACCACTTGTAGAAAACTGTAAGTAATACACTTGTCCTTTTTCTTACAAATTGACACTTTTGCTCAATTTAATGTGATTGTAGCTTTATTGGGTTTTAAACCCATTTAAGTAAGCATCTCAGTTGAATTCATTTGTATATATCAAGATTCCCATACTACTCCTCTTTGTTATGGTACTTGTTCTTTGCATGCTTTTTAACTGTTCTGCTTGAATAAACACACACACACACACACGTATCCATAGAATTGAAGTTTTTTCAATGGGGTTTCATTTCAAGAATAATGGTGGTTGGATTGAGTTCTTTACCGTGAACAAGTTTTGAATGAACTAGTTCAATATTATATTACTGTGAACAGGATTTGAATAAACTAGTTTAATATTATATTCTTTTTCCAAATTATAAAATAAATCAATATTTTAAGGATTTTAGTTCATAGCCCATTAAATTTTTTTTTTTTTTTTTGGTTCACAGTTTTTATTCTTCTCATCAAGTATTTGTATCTTGTTTGTAAAATTATTTTTTACTGTTTATTGTTTTCGTCCCTTTTTCTCTGTTACAATCAGTTTCATCTACTTATTGTTCACTATGATAATTTTTTTCACTTTCTTTTTTTTGGTGGGGGGGGGGGGGGGTGTGTCGGGGAAAGCTTTACTACTGGAAATTCATCTGCATAATAGTATAAAGTGTCAATTGTAGTTCAACATTGAACTTAGGGATATAAATCTGAAAATACAATGAGTGTAGGAGTTGGTAAAAGTAATATTTTGGGTTTCTTAACAGCATCCTCGAAGCGTACTTGGCAGCCAGTTATGACTGCTGATACAACCACATTAAGTTATTGGTTGAATTGGAGGTTTTTCCTCTGTGCTCTATGGATCTTAGTCACCATGGTTTCAGCATCAATTATAATATGGAAATTTGAAGGGTCCAGGAAATCAGAATCTGCAAGGAGAGAAAATCAGCAAGAAACAGTTGGGACTTTGTATGAGGATGAAGCTTGGAACACATGTCTCAAAGGAATCCATCCTGCTTGGTTGCTTGCTTTTAGAGTGTTTGCTTTTGTAGTTCTTGTTGCATTGATCACTGCTAATGCTCTTATTTCTGGAGGTGGTATATTTTACTTCTATACTCAGTAAGTCATCTATATTTTTGTAGTTTTATTTTGCGCACTCCATTTTTGTAGTTTTATGTTGCACACTAAACATACTTCAAGAAACCCCTTTTGAGGAATTTTATCTATGAATAGGGTGTTCTGAAGAGCCAGAAACATGAACATATATTGTTAATATTGTAGTCAGCATAATTTTGCTTTATCTGCTTTAATTTTTACTGGATTTGTGAACTGCAAGAGGTCTTTTGAGTACCCACTGAACTGATGAGAAGAGAGAGGAAGAAATTTTATTTTACCTGAATGCACGTTTCTGATTATTTTACTTCCCTTGTGCTGAACAGGTGGACATTTACTCTGGTAACAGTCTGTTTTGGGGTATGTCTCGCTTCATGTCTATCAGTGCACTGTGATAATATGTTAGTGATGAAGTTTTGAATGGATTTGGTTTTCACTAAATCTGCCTGTCTGAGGATAGTATAAATAATTGGTATCCAGTTCCACAGATAATATTTCAATTCCAGCATAATAATCATCAATCTGTCAGTGTGCAATATCTTCACTTGGTTTCTGATTAGTGGCAGCACCTTATGTTTCAAATCACATGAATGTTACTGTGAATAAATTGCTAATGCTCTCAGATTGTGTTGTAGCTTGCTTCTTCACTTTCCATCTACGGATTATGCCATGGGCGTGATCATCGTCAATTAGATGCAGAGCGAGGCACCTACGTGCCTCCCACACTCAGTGAAACTGCAGACATATCCGTTGTATCTAAAAGCTCCAATACCCACGAAGAACCTCACGCTCGTAGGACTGCTGGTGCATTGGGTTATGTCTTTCAGATTGTTTTTCAGGCAAGTTTTTTCCTTAAAGAACAATTGCTGTGGTATCTTTATATGCAATAGCTCATAAGGAGGTAAAGCACTTGCCCACTTTGGTTTATAGGCCAAAAGACAAGTTATAAGAACTTTCCTTGCAAATTTTAGGCGCTTTATAGTCAAAATCTACTCTAGTTTGGTTTGTGTCCAAATCAGCAAATATAATCTAATAAAATCATTTTGATTCCATAGAAAAGCAGCTCCTTGATTAAATAGTATTTTTGAGCCTTTCTAGCCTTAATTTGTTATAAAAGAAACAAGTACCGAGGAAATATTTCAGGGTGAAACTTGTACGAGGCTCTCATGAATGAAATTTAAGATAAACAAGTTAATTGGTAAAGTGATGGGTGCTCTGTCCAAACCTACAACCTAGTACATGCTCGTGGGTGGAGCCAACATTTCAGTGAGTTATTTTGTTTGTTGTTAGAGGTTGGGGATTTGCTAATTTGGGTGATATTAACTGTTTAAGCATCCTTAATATGGTGCTGTCTGGTTTTTGATTATTTACCAAACAATTCTGGTCACATTATTGGCCAAAATTGCCCTTCTGCTGGAAGAGCATGTTTTTATTGGTTTTATATCAGTATTTCATATGTGTGCTTACAAGAGTTTGTTTCCATTTGTTTTCTTTTGTGTTGATGAATAGACGAGTGCTGGAGCTGTGATGCTCACCGATTCTGTATTTTGGCTCATTATTTATCCATTTTTAACATCAGCAGATTTCAGTTTGAATTTTGTAAGTACTACTAGCTTATTGTCCAATTTGTTTATTTACTTCCCTCTGTTGACCTCCATATTCAACTGTACAGGGAGTCAAATCCCTCAATAGAAATTGACTTTCTAATAGTGCAAATTTTGTTACTATAAAGATTTAGCATCATTTGAGGTCAGCCTGTGTTTAACTTGAAAGAAGATTGTGAGTCACGGGATGGTGTGGGGAATGAGCTGACAGTAGCTATCAAATTTCAACCACAGCGCAAATGCATGAAGTAACCTCGAATATAATCCCTTCAAGGAAGATTTGTGACTGAACATGGAGACAGTTTTTGATGTGACTAGTCTGTTTTAGAACTCCCATAAGCATGTATCCTTTAGATGTTTAATTATTTCTATGCAATCTTATAATTTTCCTCCAGTTGTTGAACCAGTGAACAACCATTGTAGAGGGGTTGTTTAATTGTGTGTGTTGTACAATTTAGGAGACATCTTACTTCATTTTCCTTTTCCAGTTAATCGGTTTTGGCTATGAAAGAAGGGCATAGAAAACCTAGCTGGTCTATTCATACATTAGAGCCTTCATTCTCTCTATTCTTACAAGATGAGTTTAATTACTTTTCTCTCACATAAAAGCCCCTTCATTTGATAACTGTGCTAACCTTCCAACTGCAGCTGATTGTTTCTATGCATTCAGTCAATGCCGTTTTCCTTCTTGGAGACACAATTTTAAATTGCTTGGTACGTTGATTATTTTTGCCTTGTGATCTCCTATTCTCTTCTAAGCATTTTTTCTGATTAATGAAACCTTCTCTTTCAGCGGTTCCCTCTGTTTCGAATTGCCTATTTTATTTTGTGGACGGTTATCTTTGTCATTTTCCAGTGGATCGTTCATGCTTGTGTTTCAATTTGGTAATGTATTTCTTAAAGTTATTGTCTTATTTACATTAAAGAAAATTACTCAATGGCTCGTACTAAGGTCACGCTTTTTTGCAGGTGGCCTTATGCATTTCTTGACTTGTCATCCCCATTTGCTCCCTTATGGTATGTAAATAACCACTACTGACAGCATTATATATTGATTTATGACCATAGGTATGATTTTTATGATATGCCTTCTCTCATCTCTGGAACAACCATCATAAATGGAAGATTAAGAAAAAAAAAAATCCCAACTTGTTACTAACCCATGCATGTTCCTTTTTATTGCAAAACATTTGCTATAGTGATCAAGCCATATATTTCACAACAGCACAAAACGAGGATGCATATTATTTTCCTTGCCAGAAGGAAATGTTATTTTCGGTGCTTTGCCATGTTGATATGTAGTTGACATTGATTCTTTAATGAAAAGGATTAAAAGAATGGCAGCACCTCTACATTCGTTAAACAGGAGACTGTTAGTGGTTCAATGATTGAAGATCGGATGAATGCATACAAAATAAAAATAAATTCTACTAAATACTAATGTTTATCCAACTGTTTTGCCATGATGGGCAGGTATTTTGGTGTAGGGCTGATGCATCTCCCGTGCTACGGCATTTTTGCTCTAATAATTAGGCTGAAACACTTTTGGTTGTCAAGATCATTCCCAGAGGCTTATCGATGTCTGAAATGAGAGATCCTAGTCAAACCATTTCTTTTGAGAGAAATAAATAAATCAAGCCTTTCCCATATTTGATGGATTGCTGATGATGACTGTAAAGTTTGTAATTCTTAGGGGCAGGTGTAGTACTGATACCCGCATCAGTATTATTGATTCAATTCTTGCAAGAACATTGATGAATGAAGCATGTTCAAAATCTTCCTTCGCAGCTATATTCATTTCGTTTCTAATTCTCTTATGGGTAAATATGTACTTGTGAATTATTTCAGAGGTTATAGTTTGTTTCAACCGCTCAATGACTAAATATGAGGTAATGATGTTGGTAATCGAATCTTAACCATAAACTATTCTTCAACACGTACCCCAAGATTTTCAAAATCACAAAGGCGCTTAGATAAGAAAAGAAAGCAAAAATCTGTTTGTTAACTAGCTAGTATTCCAGGAATGAAGTTTTTTTGCAATTGCCGTAATCATCAGATACAAAAGTATATCAATCACAAATCACTGGAATTACCCAGGCAATGTCCATTTATAACTCTCATTGTTTAAGCAAAATCCACTGACAAAACACTAATTCGAACTAGAATGCACTCCACTACTTTTTTGTTTCCTCCACTTGCCTTGGATTTCTCAGCTTCCTTTGCCGTTTGCAACAATCATGAGGCTATACTCAAGCCAGCTTTAATGCAAAATGTTCATAGATATCATGAATTTGGAACTACCGCCTAGGGCTTCACCTGTTCCCTGATAAACTGTTCCACCTGAGATATTTCGCCAGTCAAACCAGAAGCTTCAGCCACAGAAACTTTGTTATGGCACTGAGAGAATGAGAACGCCTGTCCTGGTATCCCAAGAGTAAAGTCATTTGTCACATCAGCCTCTGATACTGCACTTCTGGATGCTCGCAACTTGTCGCTGTAAAATGGTTACAGGAAATGAATAAAAACAATTAAATCAGAGATTCAGGATGCCAAATTTATTCAAATGCTTCAGTGATCACATTTTTCAGCATATATGACACAACAACAAATAGCATAGAGTTACTCAACATGCCACAAGTACATATTTCATTTAATGATCAATTATATATACATGTCAATTTGAGGGACAAAATATTTTATGCAGGTTGTTAGCTGCAAATATGCAAATATACATCCTAATTAATTTAGATCCCACCAAACACTTGAAAGGAAATTGGTAAGAAAGTAATTAACCAAAATATCAAACACCCAGAAAGAGATATACTAGGAAGACATACATTTCCTTCTCCATTTGCTTCCGAATGAACTCCTTGGTGTGGGCCGTCACTTTGTCTGTCTTGTTACAACAGATGAGAACTGGAATTTTCTTTTTGACAACAGTTGAGTTTGTTAAAATATCATACAGGTACCTGTTGCACAAAAACCATAAAAAAAAATAGTATCTTTGCGGACAGCATGTTGTACTGTAAAAGTGTATATTGAATGTATGACATCCTAAAGCTGCATTATAAGGCCTTGTAATTACTCAGAAGCTGCAGAACAGTTTGGTAGGAATTCCAAGGCATCCACAACGAATACTATGCCAGCTGCTTGAGGCAAAAACTCATCTAGTTTGGGTCGGAGACGAGAATGACCAGGAACATCAACAAGGTGAACAGGCTTTATTTTCCCCTTCTGCCAAGGATATAAAAATTGCCGCTCAATTCTTGTTAGAGAAGATGAAGCATAATTTGAGAATAATGAAATTCATACACCATGAACTTTTTAATGCCCTTATTTCTGTATTTATAAAAGTAGACCAAATAAGATACATCACCTTAGTGCTTTCAGAATGTAGCACAAAAGTGTCCTCATTTGGTTCCATTGATGTAACAGTACCCTGGTGGGTCGAACCATCCCGAAGCTAACACATAAATACATGTCATGATAGTTAGATTAACATCTGTAAGACATACCAGGTGGCAGTCACAAATGGGCAACCATATCGATTTTATAATTGTGAAATAGAAAATAATCATTGCACTGGCAGATAAGCAGTTTTATTACAAACTAGAAAGAAGTTGATAATAAGAATCATGGAGAAGACAAAAGATCTAGTAATCTACACCATACACTCAGATCAATATTCTAAATATTCTGCCCTGAAGGTTGAAAAATTTCCAGTTAATTAACAAAATCTCGATTCATATGCATATAAGGATCTAAGCTGCATACATGCTTAGAACCTAAACGTTGGGACGCCTAACCTCTCATATGAAAAGAATGCTGCAAAGCCACTTAACAGAAGGGCCACGTTGTGGAATTCAGTCAAATCCATAGTTTCCTAAATCAAGCCTCAGTACTCTATTCAAGATTCAACAGCCAACTCAACATCTATGTCTCACACATGGACCAGAAAATTCAATACCACATCACCAGCTTAATCGACAAAGATTAAATTTCCCACAGCAATCAATGCCGGAAAACAAATACTTTTTCAGATAAGAAATATTAGAGAAAAATGCAAAGAGATAAAAGAAAGTTAAATTTGGCATTCATATACATCAATTGCGTCTTTCTTTTCAGTTCCTTTGGAATTTCACTGTACATATGTATTTACTGTAGGTATTTTCCCGTTCTTACTTTATCGAAAATAGTATTGCCTAGGTTAAGGCAATATCTGCCAGCGGAGGTCAAATAACTAGTAACAAGAGACCTCAGACAGAAAAACAACAAGAATGCATGCCTTTGTATGCGTAAACCTTAAAAGACTAAGAGATCAAGATAAGAAAATTCTGATAAAAAATAATGTAAGCTAGCTTTCTTAAACACTGCCAAACCTCACTTCGGAGCTCATTCATGTAAAAACACAAGCAATAAGGAATAATTAAAACACCTGCACCTAGCTCCATTATCAGATTTTCCACAAGTAGCTGAAAGGAAAAAAAATAAAATCAAATACACTTACTTGATAGAACAGAACAGTTTTCCCACTCCCGCTTAAGCCAGCAAGTACAATGGTATTAGATTTCTTGCGTCTGAACACTTGAACTGCAAGGTAAAACAAGCCATTGAGCACATTAGCATCCAAGATATTCCAGACTATCCATTTTATTTCTCCTCTTTTAAACAATATTAAAAAACCATTGTACAAACAGGTGACCCCAAAGGAGGGAAAAAAAAAGTTAATGCAATGATTAAACAAAAATAAAATAAAAGATGGTTTTGGAAAATTCGTTGCTCAATCGGAGAATGCAACAAAAGAATCATAATTGATCCAAGGTGAGCGCAGTTTGAGAATTCAAATGAAATTATAAATCCCTAAAGATCAGCGGAAGCATAATTTTGAAAAACCGAAGCGATTACGAAGAATAAAAGTGAGTAATGTTAATGGGACTCACGTAGTAAGAGAAGAGCGGTGGTTAGGAGCAAAACGGCGCAAGCGATGTAGAGCTGAGTTGGGGGAATTTGGTTGATAAATTCAATTCCACGATTCAACCACTCCTCTAAATCCTTCTTCCACTGTTCCATCCCTTCTGGTAACTTCCACATTACGAACGATAATATACGCAACGCTTCGTCACACTTACAGATTCAAAATCCTACGCACTTACTTGTCTGTCTGAACCAACTGAAGACAAACGGGGCTTAATTTGAAGCGATAACCCAAACTCTCAGAACTGTCCAAAAGTAACCTAAATAGAACATATATATTGAGAGACCATAATACCCTCTCAAGGTAAACAAGCGCACACACACAGCAATAACTTGCAGAGAACGCGATAAAAAGCGACCGCTATGAGACATTTTGGGCTTACATCCTTAAGAGTGGCCCATTAGCTCTGGACGCAGATCCTCCTGGGCTTTTAATTTTGCCTTTCCCCGGATGGCGAACTTAATAATGTTCTCGCTTAGGTGGCTCCGGTTTCGAAGGAACCCTGACAGTCCATATATAACAAATTTGAGAGTGTGGTGAGGTAGTTAGGTTGTTAAAATTTAATTATTAAGGTGTTTGATAATATTTATAGTTGGGCTTTAGCAGCTTAGTAAATATTTTTTTTTCAACTTTCACTCCATAGCTGTAGCTTTTACTCCACAACAGCTGCAACATAAAAGTTAAAACACATCACTCTCAAACACACCTATAATAAAGTGACTCCCAAACAAACCTATAATAAATGGAATCCACCCGCACGTCTGTTGATTGGGGCGGGAGGGTATATGTATTTTTTTTTAAGTATTAGTGAGACTAGTTATATTTTTTTTACATATAAAAATAATACATGTCTATTAGTTGGTATATATTTTAAATTTAAATTCTTAATAGATCCTATATAGTAAATATATAGATTTTAACCCATTAAAAATATTATGCAAATTTAATCCGTTCTATTCTTTTTTGGTGATCGCACCTCTTCTCTTAATTTTAAAAATACTCTTTCCCTTAGACTCTCAAATCCAGAGGGAGAGATTATACCATCTTCACCCACCGTTTTCTTCAAATTTAAATATTCGTTTATTATTATTATTATTAGGCTCTGTTTCATCGATGAAAGCTTCAAGCTTATAATTTTTAGTTGGGTTGGTAACCTTTTAGCGAACCACTATAATCAAGTTCTCCTTTTAACTATGAGTAACCTCATGTATTTTTTTTTATGTTTCCTTTTTATTTTTTTGGGTTGAGCTAAAATAAATCATCGTCTCATTTATCTCGCATAAAATACATCGTCGTCTCATTTATTTCACAAACAACAGTACACTTGCGAAGCTGAGGTATGCAAGTTTGTTTTCTATTTCGTTGATGAAACATTACTATTTTAAATTATATTATCGTGATCATTTATTGACCAAGAAAAATACAAATAAGCGTGGGCCAAACTTCTTGAGAAAAGATAGGGTAATTTTTAAAAACTTTTTCTGAGGTTTGGACTTATTGCAAGTAGATTGCAAGAATCTGTTTATTTATAAAAAAAAACTCCTATCATCAGTTAATTTTAACATTGATCGTTAGTTGACTGTGCAAAGACAATATTATCCTTAACAACAGTTTGTAGACTGACATAACTAAAAAAAACTAAAATTATTAGCGCGAAAAGCACAAACTTTATTTTTTGACAATTTTATTCTTGTCAATTCTAAAGATTTACAATATCATAGGTAAAGATTATGACTATTTCATTTTCAAGTTTTTAATTTTATCTTTCTTGTAGAAACTTTAAGGAAATATCAATAATTTAAAGAGGATTTTTTAAATTTTTAATTTCATCTTTCTTGTAGGAACTTTAAGAAAATATCAATAATTTAAAGAGGGTAAAATAGCCAACAATTTTAGTTTTTTTTTATAGTTATTTCAGTCTACAAACTGTTGTTAAGGGTAATATTATCTTTGCATAGTCAACTAACGGTCAATGTTAAAATTAACTGACGGTAGGGGAATTTTTATAAATAAACAGATTTTCGCCATCTATTTGCAACAAGCCCAAACTTCAGGGGGGTTTATAAAAATTACCCAAAAATATATTGTGTGTGCCAAACCTTAAATCTTTCCGTTTCAGTGGAGATGTGCCAGCAACATTTTGATTCACATTGTGTGTTGTTGCTGGTATGCGTCGTGCAGCACCTCTCTCAAAAACAAATAGATACCAATATTGGAAAATCCACTACTTTAGTCGTGATTTATCTACCTTTTACTGGACGTCAACATTCAGAAATCGTCTGCATTAAATTAAACGATTATAATCCTTTAAAGTCTCACTTTGTCAGCAATACAATAAAACCAATTGGGAGCATCACACTTTCATCCCTTGCTGAATTTTTTTTTGTCACTTGGATCAATAATGACAAATTTCATCCGTAATACTAAACTACTAACCCAAAAAAATACATTATTAAATGCCTTTATAAAACTAAAATTAGTTAATATATTTGTTAAAACATAAAATGTATATTTTAACAATATATTTAATAAGCCAGTTGAAGAAACAAATATGTTGCTAAAATCATTTTTGTTAATTATTATCGCAATTATTTTGTTGTCACATGCTTGGAAATAACCTATTTTATTGTTATTTATTAATATATTATTTTTACAACCTAATAAATGAATGATATATGAGATACTATGACAGCTGAAATACATAATAATTCCATAATTTATTAAAATATCATCGACCCCTTTGTCATTTAAAGAAATCTCAATTACTCAACATTGGGAACAAGAGAGTATTACTCGAACAAAACAAATAGCATAATAATAGAAAGGGAGCAAATCTTCATACAAATTATTCTTAGTTGTCAATCTTTAATACTAAAACCCAATTATCTAAGTCAATGTCATAAATAAAGGATATGTTTGGCATTTTGCACTATCAGGATGACAAAACTCTCCCAATAACTATTTAATTCATCTACATTTTCAAGACTCGAATTGAGGATCTTAGTTAAGTTAAAACAGTCATATATCAACTGATCTACACGCTTGTTGATTCTGTACAAACTTGATTGCACTATATTTAGTGAACACAAGGGTCTGCATTATTTTATATGCACTAAAATGAGATCCATGCTCGCTTGGGTCTCGCCTAATTTGTATTTTTTTTCCTTTTTTAAAATTTTAAATTATTTATTTAATGTATTTTAATAGCTTTCATTTAATAAATTTATTAGTGACATTTAACTATCACCTGTAATTGATTATTGCCGTCGACAAAATGTACTACCGACTATCATTGCTTTGGTTAAATTTTTTTTGACATTTGTTGACATCAGATTTAATATTGTTAAAATATTTTTCATGAGTTCTACATAATAATATTAATATCATTAGCAACAAATCTTTTGTTTGCTAATGATCTATAGTTAAATTCTTAAAATTCAAAACTTTAAATATATATATACCGTGAAGAGAGGTCCGTTACCAACGGAAACCTGTGCTTTCCGTACACAGAAATTAAATAATTAAAACAAGACTTTAGTTACTTTACATAATAATATAAAATACATAACTTTTGTACAGTTATTTAATGAAAATTCAACAGTTGTGAAAATAAAAGCACGCGACACATGCGACAAAGACAGGCTGCATCCATAGTACAAGGCCAGATGCCGCTCCTTGTAATCTGCTTCGAATAAAAGCAACGAGACTCAAACCAGCACAACCAATTTGTTACGTAACAAGTTCCCACATTTGGACGGTAGCGTTTTAAAAACCCTCGACTCCACATCAGTCAAAAAGTAGAATAAATCAACGGTGATCCATACATACTGCAACTGTACAAAAATTGTTGTTTACTCGGCGTTACACTTGATCAGATCCACAATATACATGATTTTTTATGAACAGGTAGAAGGGTGCCCGTACGGCACGTGTCGTACAGCGTGTAGGTAGTTCGCTAATTCGTTCCCGCTAAAGTGCACAAACTACCACTCACATCCGACTCATTTTTCGGATTTCTTTTAAAAATTTATTTAAAAAAAAAAGTTCTCGTTGATATAAATACTCGAACAAGTTCGCTTCTAACACCAAATCAACATTCAAGCTTCAAGCGTTGTGTTCTCCGCTTCCTACCTGCTCAGAAAAATATATCTGTTGCGCTGTCGTTTTTGCCTATTTTCGAAAGGTATTTTCGTTTAGTTAATTTGATATCTGATATGCTCTGAAATTGATTTGAATTTGATCTGGCAATGTGGATCTGTCAGACTTGTCGTTTTGGTGAAAATCAGGCCTGAGAAATGGCACGCAAGAAGATCAGAGAGTATGATTCGAAGAGATTGTTGAAGGAGCACTTCCAGAGGCTCTCTGGTCGCGAGTTGCCTATCAAATCCGCACAAGTGAGTGCAGTTTAATGGCTTTTCGACTTTCGGATGTTTTTTGATTGATTTTGAGCCTCTGTTGTGTACTCGTTGTAATGTGTTACTTGTAAGTTTCGAATTTTGTTGAGTTCTTAAAATTTTTGAGGATATTGTGTCTATATCCATGATTTAGATTTTAACTTTAGCTGTTACTTTATTTGCCTGCATGATTCAGTTTCATGTAGAGATTTATAAAAATCTGTTATATGAAGCTAGATCCATTTGGATTAGAAGCATCTCTACATATTGGTCTTTTATGATTTAGGTCTATTTAAAAGAATTAGTAAAATCTTGGATTGGTGATTTGTGTCATGGCAGTTGTGGTTATGTTGTTTTATATATTGAGTTTCGACAGTGTGTTTTTGTCCTTTAGGTTACCGAGTCAACTAATTTCGATGAGCTGGCACAAAAGGAACCCTGGCTTACATCATGTAAACTAGTTGTGAAACCCGACATGTTGTTTGGAAAGCGTGGGAAGAGTGGTTTGGTTGCTTTAAATCTGGATTTAGCTCAAGCTGCTACTTTTGTGAAAGAGTGCCTTGGGAAAGAGGTATATTTCTGCTGGAATCATAGTTTTCATAATGTTTTTCCATTTCAGCTAAGACTTTTTCGTTTGTTTTGTTAGCTGTACATGACACTAAAGCATTGAGCTTACACTTTACTATCTTGTTTTGCAGATGGAGATGAGTGGATGTAAAGGACCTATAACAACATTCATCATTGAACCTTTCATCCCGCACAATGAGGAGTTTTACCTTAATATTGTCTCAGAGCGACTTGGATGCAGCGTAAGCTTTTCAGAATGCGGAGGAATTGAAATTGAGGAGAACTGGGATAAGGTATTTAGGAATGTAATTTTTTTTTTTTTTTTTCTGTTAGCCATATTATGTTTTGTCTTTTATCTCCTGCATTAATTACCCTGCAGAATCATAATATTAGAATGGTGTTATCTTTTGTCCAGGTTAAGACTATCTTTGTCCCAACAGGTGCATGCCTTGCTTCTGAAACCTCGGCTCCGCTTGTTGCTACCCTTCCCTTGGAGGTAATTGATCTAGTTGGTTATTTCTGCTCCTTGGTTATCCTTTCCTGAACTTTAAGTCCTCAATGCTGCTTTATTCCCACGCTCTTCCCCCAAATAGCATTAGACAAACAATTACATATAATGAGTTTCCTTAGATATTTAGCCAAAACAGAAGCAAGTATTAAAGGAATAAGTATTATATGGGATACCCATTATGATTTCAAAATATTATTTGTCCAAAAGAAGATCCCCTTTGTCTATAAGTCCCTTTCTCTCCAATATTTATAAACCCAAAATAAAAAGAAAATCAGTTCCTGATGTAGCTTAGTGCACCATCAATGTAATATATCATACATACTTTTCAATCACTTAACTCATTACCACCGAAAGCTTGTTTACTCTTTGTTGACACTCAATGATTTTAGGATATATTTTGAAATAAGTAACATGAATTATGCTTGTGTAACCAGATCAGAGGAGAAATTCAGGAGTTCATTAAATCAGTTTTCACTCTTTTTCAAGGTACTTTATAGATGTTTGACTAGTTCATGGTATTCAGAATCTGCAATGATAAATATATTCATTGCTAGAATTGGCCATTAACTTCCCAAGTTTGTATTTGCTAGATCTTGACTTCACTTTCCTTGAGATGAATCCTTTTACATTGGTTGATAGAAAGCCTTATCCATTGGATATGAGAGGAGAGCTGGATGACACTGCTGCTTTCAAGAACTTCAAAAAGTATATTCTTTTCCATGAGTATTTCCCACATAAAATGCTTGGTACTAACTAGTGTATTTAACATGCACCTTGTCACATTTGGTATCCTCTAATGACACTTTGCTTTTGGCAGGTGGGGCAATATTGAATTTCCCTTGCCGTTTGGAAGAGCAATGAGTGCTACAGAAAGCTTTATACATGATCTAGATGAAAAGGTACCACAGCTTGATATATGCCTGACCTCTACATGAAATCTGCTCTCTCTTTTGATCACCTTGTTTCAAGGAAAATTTTGAGTCATATATATTAAGTTTTCTCGTTTCTTTGTGATAAATTAACATTCTTAACTTATCCAAGTCAACCTGAATCCATAATTGAGTGTTGAGAATTATGTTAACTGTATAGATTTCGTCCAAATATCTGCTTGTCTGTGGTTCTAGTTTCTATTGTCTGAATTTTCATCATTGAATAATCCTTGCTGATCTGCTTGTGTGTTCCTTTATAACAACTCTATAAATTGCAATTTTTTTTCTTTTAATAGCTTCATCCTGTGAACCTTACATAAAGTTTATAACATTTTCTATATTTTGCTTGCAGACAAGTGCATCTTTGAAATTCACAGTTTTGAACCCAAAAGGACGAATCTGGACTATGGTAGCTGGAGGAGGTGCAAGTGTCATCTATGCTGATACGGTATGGGTTCTCATTCTAGTCAGGGGAGAGGATTAAATTTTCTGTTAACAATGAGTGTTTTCTCATCCCAATAGGTTTTAATTTGTTTATGAATGATTATTGCCGAATCAGGTTGGAGATCTTGGCTATGCCTCAGAGCTCGGTAACTATGCAGAATACAGTGGAGCACCCAACGAGGGGGAGGTCTTGCAATATGCCAGAGTTGTAATTGATGTATGGACATCTCCTCTTGGTTTTAGTCTTGTAGTGACATATAGTACTCTACAGGTGGCACTTCATTTTATTACTTGTGACCGACTAATGCTAACTCTTGCATACTTAGTGAATGCTTAAATAGGAAGGAAATAAAAGGCTGCCAAATGTTAGATGAACATTTGGAACATATTTTAAGATGTTTAATCAGACACCTTCTTTGCTGTGCAACTAAACACATAATTGTTTTGCAGTGTGCAACTGCAGATCCTGATGGTCGCAAGAGAGCCCTTGTGATTGGAGGAGGAATAGCTAACTTCACTGATGTTGCAGCTACATTCAATGGCATAATCCAAGCCCTGAAGGAAAAGGTAGATTGTTGGGCTTAATTACTTCATCACTTTCATTTTTGACGTGGAAAATTCATGACGAAATTTTTATTGCTCAGGAATCGAAGCTGAAAGCAGCAAGAATGCACCTATATGTGAGGAGAGGAGGTCCTAATTACCAGAGGGGCCTTGCAAAAATGCGAGCACTCGCAGAGGAAATTGGCCTTCCCATTGAGGTATATTTGACCTAAAATTTTCAGAACATATCCTCTCTACCTGTGATTGACAAATGAAAATAACCTCTCTTCTTATAGGTTTATGGGCCCGAAGCAACAATGACTGGCATATGCAAACAGGCTATTGAGTGCATTAGCGCTGCTGCATGAGCTATCAACTCCTTTCTTCAATGCTTCACACTCACGCCATTGTCATTGCAAATTTCTAGTATCCATCATCATTACTTTGTACCAATTTTGCTGTATCAGATACCTCAGTATGTAATGTTAGTTCAAAATATGGTTAATGAGGATGAAAAACTGATCTCTGTCTGTAGTGTCACCATAATAAAAGATTTAAGTAGCCTTCTAACTCGTATTGGTCTTCATGCTTGAATGAATGTGTGGTCTGTTTGCTTGTTTACATACCTTGTAAGCCCCGTTGGCTTTATCTTTTCACAAATCACAGGTGGCTCATGGCGCGTGGCTGTTCGGCAGAAACTGCGCAACCTTTAAGATTAAACACCCACATTACTTTTTTTTTTTTTTTTAAATTCGGTTATACAGAAGAAGATTGTTACTTATATTTCATCACATATTATAATTAATATTTACAATCAAATTATACAATTAAAACTTCCTCATGTTGTATATATCAATGTTTTGAATCACTGTCTACTATTTAGATTTTTTTTAAATCCTCTTTAATATTTGAAGGGTGTTTATTTCATTCATATTTCGTAAGAAAAAGATTATTTCCACTCATTTATTTGATAATTCAGAGATAGTTGAAACTAAACTCTATAAAATTTTTATGAAGGCTTAAATTCTTGCTCTCACTATTATAAGTGTAAAGGTTCTTTTATTGAACCAAAAACTCAATGGTAAATGCGTATATTACTTAATCACAAACGTGAATTCATTTTGCTGGTACAACAATTTGGTTTATTTACGAATCACACGGAGGTCCTATTATTTTAGTATCCACTACAGCTTTTATAATTTATTGCTACTAATTTAAAACGACGTGTTTGCCTTTCTTATATGATCTGAACTTTCCTTCATCTTATGTTCGCATTGAGGCCCACTGTTATGTACCTTCTTCATTTACCTTTTTTTTCTTTTTTTTTTCCTTCTCCTTTTTTCACTTTGTTTAGTAGATGATGAAAATAAATTGTTGTAAAAGGTTTATGGGAGGCAACAACAGCTGCAACTGGCGTCATCCCACTTTGAACGAGTAGTATTGCAATGGTAGAAACAAAGGGCTAGGCACTTGCGTAAAGTCAAGTGTTTACAGGATCCCAACTCGGAAAATTTGGGCACACCGAATTTGACCGAAGTAAACTATTATCGTGCTAGCCTATCTAGCGAAGTGTGTAACAACTTTTAGAACAAGCAAAAGACGAATCAGAATATTTTTGATTGATTGTTTTATTGAGGGTCTTGTGAATATAATTCGTATAGATGGAAAAATATATGAAAACCCATCTCTTTATCTCCTATCTTTGGACTTGCTCGACTTGTGGAAAATTTTTAAATCTAAAATAAGGAAATTCAGTCCAAGTTTGCGGCATCTCAACCAAAGCAAGAAATCATTTTCTTTTCTTTTTTCCCCATAAATTAGGGGAACCTACTAGAGTTATAGATATTTTTCTAATGTCCATGGTTAGCATTCTACTTTCTTTTTTAGCCACGAAAACAAGCTTGCAGCATCACAAATCAATTTCAAAATCCAACCAAGAAATGGACTCTTCTGTACCTTTCTGTAACTGTAAGTGTTAAAACAAATAACTTCTTACACTACTTACCACATCATGTGTTTAGAAAATATAGTAAAAAAACATAGAAAGAATATTTTTGTGTTGCTCAGAGTCCGGATCTAAGAGATGACAACACTTGAAAAATATAAAAATCATAAATTATTTTGACTAATTTTTCTCATATATGACTGAGAGAAACCGGGATTTTGGATTCATATAAACTCATAAAATAATTAAATACAGACAAGAGAATTAGAGTGGTCTTTGTAAATAGAGGCAGGCTCCAGTCTGATTTGTGAAAATTTTAAGTATAATCCTTTGTTTGATCTTTTTGTCTAAAATGTATCCAAGCTATTGAAGGTTTTCTGAGCCTCCATACACGAACCGTACACTCGTTGTGTGGAAAATGACATCTAATCCCATCTTTATCCTTTCATTTATTTTCTTCAATGAGATATATATATATATATTGATCTTTTATTTATGAGACGGTTCTCAACCTCATCTTCTTCTCAGCGTATATGCAAGCAGAAATGAGTTGAGTTGTACTGATAACTTCACATTAAATATCTATCCATGCATGCACCATGCACATGCTCTAATTAAATATCTCAGGCTCTTAAAATCGACGAGAGCGATGTCAAAATTCGGGATGGCAAAAATCTCCACGGAGACAGGTACCCTCGGAAATTTTTCCTATTTGGGAAGGATATAGAACTAATTTTATACTTAATTTCTTATTCGGGGAAGGGACGGGGAAATTTTTTTCCCCAATTTCTTATTCGAGGAGGGGACGGGGGATGAGGTGGAATCCCCATCCCCTACCCATTTCCCCATTTTAATTTTTAATTTCATTTTAATTTTTTAAAATTACTAGTAAATAAATAATAAAATTTAAATTATAAAATTATAAATATTGGTAAAAATAAAATCAAAATCAAAATATTTATATTATTAAACTTTTGGGCCTAATTAACTAATTAAAGTTCTAAATTTTTATTTAGGACATTAAAAAGACCGAGTAGATTCTATTAGCCCAAATTTTTTTAATTTTAATATTCTTTAAATATTTTAAACTTAAATTTATTTTTTTATTTATTTTTAGATGTTATAATTGCCTACAACGAATCACAATTTTAATATCTAATCTAATCTAATATAATATTTGCTCTTAATTTGCTCCGATTTAACTATTGTATTGTAAAGGAAATAATCCACATTTATAAAGTGCCCACGCCACCATTGAAAAAGTTAATTTTGAATCTAAATTCGATTTTATTTGTAACAATTTTGTAGTAGATTATTAATTTGTTCATGATAGTTTGTAAAAGAAGTTTGTCTCCCTTGCATGCTGCGTTAATTACTAATTTAATGTATATGACTTTTGTAATGGATATTAATGTAAGATATATTTCGAACTTTACTTTTATTTGAATTTTTTATTTTAATATGATTAACTCAAAATCGAAAAAAAAAATGTATTAGTTATTCGGGGATCGGGAACCCTCGGAGATCCCCTGTTATTATTCGGGGAGGGATTTGAGATTCTCTCAAGTAATTCTGACAAAAACGGGAAAGGGACGAAGACATAGGTAAAATATCAAGAATGAGTACGGGGAGATTAGTCCCCCCCCTCCTCATTGCCATCCTTAGTCACAATTCCGAAGTAATAATATTCCAGCGGATTCTATCTAAGTAGTAGGTAACATGATATCCGTCAACCAATTGGATTACGAAGATTTTCAAATCCATTTGGTTTTTCAAAATTTTGATCCTAAAATTCTCTCTTTCCTAAGACGACTGCCGAGAAAAGAGAATCCAAACACAAAAGCAAAGTTAAAATTTTCTAAAGTCCACGAAACCGTAATTAATTCTTATGGGTATCACTGTCGACGTCCCTGGGCGAATCCAAAATTTGATTTAATTCCAATTTCCAAGTCACGTGGCAACAACACAATAAAGCAGATAAGGAGGACATACATTAAAATGCCCTTAACAACCCAGGTGGGTCCGTCCACTGAAACTTGTTGCTCAAAATTGTTTCAAATTAAATTGACGCGCCCCAGTTTCAAGATTAAGCCTAATCTCAAACACAAAAAATCAAACAGTGGTCCAAATTTCACGCAGTTGGATTACATATGTAACCCGCTGAAAGCGACGCCGTAACCGAAGTTGGCACGATGCCCCGAAACACTACATAATAATACACGATACACCATTAAATATTTATGTTGAATTCGCGCCTGATATTACACATAAAATCGGGATGATAAATATTTCCCTGTAAAATAAATTCATTGAACTCATTTTTATTTATCATCTGTAATTTTTGCGTTTAATTTATAATACAAAAAAATAGGAGAATAAAATTATATGTTTGTTAATATATAATTCACCTCGAGTACTATAACAGGGGCGTCATATGGTGATAGTACCTAAAATAAAATAGATAAATGAAAATTTAATAGAATATGCCTCACGTGTTTACTCTTAATAAATAATTCAGAGTTATTTTGAAATAAGGTTAATGTGAGTTTGAAGTGTCGTTGTTCAGTTTGCATGAATATATGATGCATTTGCTTAATGTAGTTATTATTTGACTCGAGTGGAATACTAGTGCTTCAATATTAAATCAATGACATAATAAAATAAAGCCAGGAACATAGGGGTTTGTTACTCTTTTTTTTGGGAAATTTATAAAAATAACCATAAAATTTTTATTATTTTCACAATCAACCCTCTCAACTTTTTTTCTATCAACATTAACCAAACACATACTTTTCTCTCCAAATTACCCTTCTTTACAAACCAAAAGCAACATTCTTTCTCCCCTTTCGTCAAACCAAAGGCAGCTTCCACTCTTGAATCATCAACCAACGGCAACAGCAAAATGTAATGATAAAAAGTGAAATCTAATCATAATTTATCCGGATCCAACACTAATCGGCATCACATAGTGGTATGAGTTATTTTCTTGCTCGTGAGTTTGACTGAACTGCGGATGATTTCGTGGGTGAATCTGGCGACAGGGAGCCTGTCGCACCAAACCTTGGAGCGACAGGCAGCCTTTCGCACCAAACCTTGGAGCGACAGGCAGCCTTTCGCACCAAACCTTGGAGCGACAGGCAGCCTTTCGCACCAAGTTTCGTGCGACAGTCAGCCTGTCGCACCAAAAGCCAGATTCATTATAATTAACTATTAATTTGATAGGGCTGAAATAATTTATTTTTTTTTATAATTTCAGGCTTAATAGATTCAGTTGTACTTGAATTGTGTTACGATGGTTGGTGGGAGACATTAGAGGATGGGCGTATGGAATATGTCAATGGTAAAAATAAAGCTTTTTTGGTTGGGAAAAATTGTCTTTTTGATCAGTTATTGGCAAGAGTATACGATGTGTTACAAATTAATCCTAATGAATATAGTATCACAATGAAGACAACTTTGAGGTCTAGTAACACATTATATCGTGTATGTGCACTACCCATGGATATATTTGATGATGAAATGGTGAGGGTTGTATTACATATGGGATCCGACGTAACTAATTTTGGATGCATTCCTACATTCGTTACCACATCACCTCGAGTTCCGAGTGAAGGTATTGAGCCACATGTCGAAATTGATTTGACAGTGATTTTTTCTTGCATTTAGTACTCTGTCCGCAAAATAAAACAGCGCAATCTTTAATGCGTCCATATCGTCCATTTCCTCGAATTTCAACTCCTTAAATATTGCATCGAATTCGTTCACATTAATCTTACGATGCACACCACCAAAATACGTATTTCGTAGTCTCTGCTCCATTTCATCATTTTTTTTATTGGTATCAACACCAAATGAAAGTCCAGTAACCAAGCACCATTCGACAATTGACAAGCGAATCAAATGCTCACCAATTTGAAACCATAACTGATCCTCACGACTATCTTCTTCATGGGCCACTTGCCTCAGTAAAAGATTGTGCAAAATTACCCCACTAAATGGAAAACTTCGACACTCCAAGAAATGCCCAAATATATCCTTTTTGAACATACTCAACTGCCGCTTTGTTAATTTTCCCTCGATGGCTTTTACGACCGAAGATAACTTACACATGCTCGAAATTCGACCTGGAAAATGATCGGCATAACGAAAATACATCTTGCCTACTTCGATATCCGGTGATTCTGATTTCGCCATGTATCTGTAATATTTATAAAATTATTATATTACATTTACAGAAAAAAAATTGACTCGTTAAAAAAAAAAGGACACTCTAAAAATTGCTGCGACAGGCGCGCGCCTGTCGCACCAAAGTTGGTGCGACAGCGCCTGCAGTCACACCAAATCTGGTGCGACAGTGGGGCGCGCATGGGCGCGGGCGCGCCCTGCCCCCCTCCCTCTCCACCCCCAAAATTAAGCCACAACACTTCAAAATCGAAAAACAAGACTCCCAAACACTACTAACCACCACAAACACCACCACCATTATTCTCAAGCTATAAATATTATTATTCTAAAATCTCATTTTAAATTAATGAAAATAAGAAAAATGACTAACCCAAGTTTTGTTGAAGGTTGTAGATCGTAAATCGGATGCCGGTGAGAGATGGAGCCGCCGCCAACGAGGGTTGATGTCGCCGCCGATGATGGGAGTTGGATCGGTTTGGGAGAGATGAGTGAAAGGGAGTGTTGGGGGAGAGATGAGGGAGGGGTATTTTAGTCTAAAAAGTTGTTTAATGGCTAATGTTGATAGAAATATTTTTGAGGGGTTAAGATGAAAAAAATCAAAATTTTAATGGTTATTACTGTAAATTTCTCCCTTTTTTTGGGAAATTTATGAAAATAACCATAAATTTTTTGCTATTTTCACAATTAATCCTCACAACTTTTTTCTATCAACATTAGTCAAACACACGCTTTTCTTCCCAAATTACCCTTCTTTACAAACCAAAAGCAACATTCTTTCTCCCCTTTCGTCAAACCAAAGGCATCTTTCCACTCTTGAATCATCAACCAACGGCGACGACAAAAAGCAACGATAAAAGTGAAATCCAATCATAATATATTCGAATCCAACACTAATCGGCATCACATAGTGGTATGAGTTATTTTCTGAACTTGCTCGAGAGTTTCAGTGAACTGCCAGTCGTGGGTGAATCTGGCGACAGGTGCCTGTCGCACCAAGCTTCGTGCAACAGGCAGCATGTTGCCAGATTCACTCACGACTTGCAGTTCACTGAAACTCTCGAGCAAGTTCAGAAAATAACTCATACTACTACGTATTAATGAAAATAAATAAAATAGCTAACCTAGATTTTGTTGAAGACTATAAATGGTAGATCGAACGCCGATGAGGGATGAAGCCGCTGTCGATGAGGGCTAATGTTACCGCCGATGATGGGAGTTTGTTCGGTTTGGGAGAGATGGGTGAAAGAGAGTGTTGAGGGAGAGATGAGAGAGAGGTGTATTTTGGTCTTAAAGATTCTTTTATGACTAATGTTAATAGAAATTTATTTAGGGCGTTAAGATAAAAAAAGCCAAAATTTTTATGACTATTAGTGTAAATTTTCCCTTTTTTTTTTGGTCTTTTACAAAATAGACTGTTGCAAGATGCTCAAATTTTCGACTGTTTTCAAATGTTTCACACTTTCACCATTAAAATCCCACCATGCTTCCAAAAAGGCCAAAAGCAAAAAGATATCACTTGAAGTTGACACGTGGCAGTAATATCATGGAACGTAGTACCACAAAACTTATCCATCACCCATAATAAAACCCCGTGCCCCAACACCCATTGCACAAGCACGCAATAACAGCTGTACTGTACACTGTACACTTAGCCAATCATATAACAAATTTTGAAAAGTAAGAAAGCGGTAGTTTTTTTAAAATATAATTTTGAGAATTATTTTTATACCCAATATAATTTTATATATATTCTTGTGCATATTATAAAAATTTAAAATAATTTTTAATATTTAAACAAATAAATTATTAAATTTAAAAAGTATTATTATTGTCAACTACATCGAGATAATCAAATAAAAAATAAATTAATAGTATTAGTAATCAATTATTATATATACATGAAAAAAAATAATTTTATATATAAGTTTATAAATGTGTAAATAAATTTTATTCAATATCATGTATACTTTAGTTATTTATATTATCACAACAGTTTAACTACAAGATTTACCAAACATGTACAATTGCTTTTAAAACGTGCAATGCTTTTAAAAATAAATTTTACTAAGTGTTTAATTGATTCTCTTCACAGTTGATTATTTCTACAGGACAGCTGATAACAATTATTTTAAAAGATGCAGCATTACCAAGATAGCCCTCACTAATATAGTCAAATTAATATTTTTCTTATTAACTAATATAGAGTAAAACTATATATATATATATATATATATATATATATATATATATATATATATATATATATATATATATATATATTATTTACTAACTATTAAGGAACCTATTTTCAAACCTTTTCAGGTTTCGAAAACTAGCCAAAGGCTTGCCCTTGAATCAAAATCAGATTTTGCCAAAGCCATCAGAGAACAACTAGATAGGATAGAAGCTGCTTCTTCCTCATCTAGTAAAGTACAAATTGCTCCTGATACTCCTCAATCTATATATATATATATATATATATATATATATTATTTACTAACTATAATTGATGATAAATATAGATATGATTTTTTTTTAATTATTTAGCTTAATGGCTATCCGATCACCTCTCCATCCATATGAGCAGGGTTCGAACCTCAATGTCTATTATTTTTAATACAAGCGATTTTACCATCTAAAGTGTATAAAATTTACAGAATTTTAGAAATGAATTTAATTTCATGTTCTATGTACTTAATGTTTATTATCTTTACGTAACACAACTTTTTATTAACACATAATCAATTATTTTGATCAGATAAAAAAATATTAATTCATCAATAATAATAAAGTATTAGTTTATAAGTCTACAAAATCATTTTTGTTTGTTTGAGCAAAGGTTTTTATATTTTTTGTTGAGATTTTGTCCCTAAAATGAAAGAATAATTTAAATTAATCGCACACTAAATAAATTGATATTTGTTACTCCACCCCAACATTTTAAAAAGTCATTACCACACATCCACACAGTTAATATACTTCATCAACTTAGCTGAGACAATGTTTTTAAAAATAAAAATAAAAATCTAAACAGTTACTATATTTCAAAATAATTAAAAGTATCTCTTTATTAAGAATAAATTTGAAATAAATATAATATATTCTTTTTCCTCACTCACTAGCACCACACATGGACAACAGCATAGGTGGCAATTCGAGTTGGTTGCTCATGTCATATTTGTAAGTGTCGCACTTGCATCAATAAAGAAGACTTAATTATATTGTCCAAATTGGTGAGTTTGGAAAATTGCTTTCATGCCGACGTCCAAGAAAGGTGCTGGAGAATCAAACTGCGGCTTCTGGGAGCATCACTGCAATTGAAAATTTGTGGGAGCAGGACTAATGTGTTAAATTTAAAAATCTCTAGTGTCTTTTATTTTATTATTTTACAACAAACAACATGGCCGCAATGTAGTCGGCCCAAAAAGACAATAAATAAATAAATAAATAAAAATGGGGTAATTAAGGGGCTGTTGTTTTCTGATTTAATGACTTAATTAACTTATTTCCAATCAATCAAGTCATTAAATCTACTTATTTTTTCAATTTAATGAAATTTTTTATTCATTAAATTATTAAACTAATTTTTTAAATTTTTTTCTTAATTTAAAATGTGTGAATAACATCATTAAAAGATAATTCTCAAACTTCTTCTATCTAATTAATTTATTTCATTCTTAACAAAGTAAAACGTACTAATTAGCACTACTATTCATCTCTAAAACTTGTGATAATATAGTAATGGATTATAATTATTTTTATCTTTATATTTTCTTCAAACGTTTGTACTATTTATCTTTATAATTTTCTGTGAATATTTTTTTATATAAAACCTCATAAACTACAATTGATTAACTTGTTCTAATTTAAAAAATTAAAGGGGTTGTACTCACCAAAACATGATTTGTGTGATGATAAAACACTATCTTATTGATGTTCTTCAAGTATTTTATTTATTTATTTAATATTGAAATTTTATAAGGATAAAACAAAAATTCTGGTTTTTAAATTTTTTAAATTAAAAAATAATTTAATATTTATTTTTAGAAATTTAGGTGAAAGATTTATTTATTGAAGTAGCACGTACATCTAGTGGTGAATTATTTATTTATTGAGAACATTGCGCTGCAACCTATTATAATAATAATTTTTTTTATTTTTTTTTTCCAACACGCTAACCTCACTCCCAATTTCATGTACTAAACAAAACGTTTTTTTTTTTTTTTATAAATTTCACTTTTAAATTTGGTGCACGAGAAAATTAATTTTTATGCACAATTTAAACATTTAACATTAATCGTTTTCACTGCAAGAAGTGATCAAACCAACAGTTTTTATACTCTAATGGCACTTTATATATATATATAATGAATACTCCCAATTGAGCAGCATAAATGAGTGTATATATGTTATCTAGTTGTCTTGAATTAGAATTTCCGTCATAATATAAATATAAATATGTAAGTGGAAAAGAAAATCTATTAAGTGTAATATTAGGTAAGTGTTAACTTATAGCCATTATATGATGAGTCATATATTCACATATATACACAACCAACAACATAACATTACGGAGAAGGAAAGCAGGTATTAGATTTTTCTCCACCATTTTATGGTAAGAAAAATCAATCATATTTAAATAAATGAATCGCGTGTATGTTTGTTAAATCTACTTTGAGAATCGTGTAATTGAAAATTTTTATAATACATAAGAATTACTATATCAATTATATAATAAATAAATAATGTTATAATATATATTTATTTATTTTAAAAAATTATTATATAAGTGATGGTTATATTAAATTTAATTATATTATAAATGAATTAATTAGATTACGTCATAAATTTTTTTCACGCCACTCCCCCTAGCCTATATAAAGTCAAAGAAGAAGAGGATTTGCTGAAACGAAGAATACAATCGAAAATGGATAAACAAGCAGCGGCCCCAGAAGGTGATAGTGGCAGCAATACTAATAATAGTATTGTCCATGGAGACATCTTAGAGGCCATACTGTCGCAGGTGCCACTGATCGACCTCGCCTCTGCTTGTTACGTGTCTAGATCATGGAACCGCGCCGTCTTCTCTTCTCTCCGTCGCGTCAACAAAATCAAGCCTTGGCTGCTGCTGCATACGCAGTCGCAGAGAACTATGGCCCCCTACCTCACAACCGCGCACGCTTACGATGCCCGCTCCCACGTGTGGATCGAAATCAAGAACAATCAACCCTCGTCCTTCGACTTCCTCCTCCGCTCCTCCCATTCCACGCTTCTCTACACCCTCTCGCCTTCCAAGCTCTCCTTCTCCTTTGACCCCCTCCATCTCGCCTGGCACCACGTGGACGCCCCTCGCGTGTGGAGGACCGACCCCGTTGTCGCCTTGGTCGGAGACAAAGTCGTCGTCGCCGGCGGGGCCTGCGACTTCGAAGACGACCCGCTGGCCGTGGAGATGTACAGCGTCGACACTCGCACGTGGGAAATCTGCCAAAGCATGCCAGCCGTTCTCAAAGACTCAGCTGCCTCAACTTGGCTGTCGGTTGCGGTAAATTCTCGTCAACTTTACGTGACTGAGAAGTACTCGGGCGTGACGGTCTCATTCGACCCCAGTACTAAGGGCTGGTCGGGACAGTTCCATTTACGTCAATTTGATCACGACGAGAAGGTATTTTATTCCGCGATCACGTTTGCAAACGACCGTTTGATTGCGGTGGGGCTCACTCGGGAAGCTGAGGACGTCAAGAGTTTAAAGATATGGCAGGTAAATATAAAAGGGGGGTCGTTGGAAGAGTTGAAGGAGATAGGTGAGATGCCAAAAGCGCTTTTGGAGAAGCTGAAAGGGAATAAAGAGATCTGCAGTGGAAGTGGAAGCGCTTCTCTAACTAGCGTCGGTGTAACGTCGATGGGAGATTCAGTGTACTTGCATAATCCTTCAAATTCCGAGGATTTGGTGCTTTGCGAGATTGGTGAATGCGGTGATGACGAGTGTAAATGGAGTGAAATAAAGAATGTGGTGGTGGACGAGGAGGATGCTAAAATAAAGGGCAGGTTAATTTTGACGTGTTCTAGCGTCGGCATCGGAGATTTGCAGAGGGCTTTGCTGCATGAAAATCCAAGATCTGTATACTTCAAACAAATTCAATGACCTCTTCTTCTGAGTCCCGCACATCTCACTTATTGTATTTTTTTTTCTTTCTTTCTTTTTTTTATACGTTTGCTGGTCTGTTTTAATATTTCAGATTTAATATGTTGAGTGACTACATACACAAGGCTTTTAGTCTTTTAGTATTTTTAGTTTATTTTTGATTGCGTTTATTTTTATTTTTATTTTTATTTTTTTTATTACATGAGATTATTGCTCAAATTACAACTCATATTACATGAGACTATAACTGAGATTTACAAATCAAACTATTACTGGGACCAACTTACATCAATGCTAATAGAACGCCGCCTAAATTTTAACCCTCACAAATATTCGAGCGATGTCTACTCTTCACACTTAGATAAGGGAGAAAACTGTCTTCACTCAAATTTAATTAAGAAATAAAATATTCCCACAATACATCTGTGGAGGTTCGAACTGCTGCCCTCCACTTAGTGGCTTTGCGTTTATTTTTGTTGATCTAAAGATGTGCCTTTTTATATCTCCAGTATTTGAAATTTGCAACCATGCACGTTCTCCTTCTGACTGCACATGATCTGATCCATTATTTGTCGCACCCGCACGCATTGCTAGTGTTGTGAAATATTTTGCAATTGGTTTTAAAATAGTTGCGGCGTTTTCATTTTCCACTTTTCAATTAATTGCTTTGATTTGATATTGTCTTTCTCAAATTTGCTCCATAATCCCCTCTTCTAAACTCTTTACATTTGCGAAATTCCAAATTTCTAATTTCCGTATTCGTGTTTATATATGGATTGTGGTTCCATCCATTGCTGCGTTGTTAGTTTCTAAACAGAACTAAGGTTAAAACTAACGTAAGAACTTTACCTTATTTTTGTTATATTGATAATTGCAGCAACAAGAACAAGTCAAACAACTTGTGCATATACCATAATCTTTTTGGGTTTTTGTTACTGACAATTACATAGTGATAATGTTATAGAAACAAATTGTTTGTGATGATAAATTTAAGAAAAGAAAAAAGAAAAAGAAAGAAACAAGGATAAAATGAGTTATTTTTGAGGAAATCCAAACCTCAAAAAATATTATTGGCACTTTCAAGGATAAACTCTCATGGTGTTTGGTTTGACGAAAGGAAAATAGAAAATAAGAGAGAAAACGAGAGGAGGGGAGTGGTGATGAGAGTGAAATAGTGCGAAAATCAATTTCCATTGTTCGGTTTGACATAGAATTTGAGAGGGGAAAGAAACTAAATTTTTTTTACTCGGGCATATTTGAGTTTTAGTGTTAAATTCTCAATATTAATTGGTAAATATAACAAAAATAATCAAACTATAAATTAATTTAATCTAGAAAATAAACTAATAATAAATCATTTAGTTTTATATTATATTTTTAATTACTTCATTATTATTTTATAATCAATTTAATTAAGACTGCACAACTAATTATATTTAGTTCAAATTAGTTTCTAAACATATGCTTATTGAATACAAATAATGTAATAGTCGACGTAAATTTGAAAAAAAAATACAATAGTTAGTCCATGGATTGTCAACGATATTTGAATTAAATAACAATATATATTGTTATTTCTAATTCCATAGAGTTGTAGACTAGCTCACAATGATGCCGTCGGCGGTGGTCGTGATCGTGAAGTGCGCCTAGGGTGAAATTCGAGCTACCTTTCCCAGTGACAATCTGGCAATTGCAATGTACTGCATTTTTTTTTTTCAAATAGTTTTATCATATAATTTAATAAAATAAATATAAATTATTTGCATTAAATTGTTTCAATTATTAATTAAATCTTCAACTTATTTAAGATTAATTTTATTTGGAAGATAATATTGGTATTTTTACATTAGAATAAGAGAGGAATTTGAAATTCTCAGTCATTGATGAGAATTTATAAATTCCTCAAACTTGATGGAAGTTGAACTTCAACTATTCACATTGGGTGCAACTGAACAGTAAAAAGTGGGGGAAAAAACATAAAATTATTTTTCTCTCCCCCACCCGAACGTGGGTTTATAGCTGCCAAAGTAATTCTCAAGACTCTTCTTTATAAAAATGACATTGCTAGTGTAAATATACTAATGCAAGCACAACCACTAGTTATTATTGAGTCAAAAATACACTTTAATGACAACCAAAATAAAAACAACTCAAAAATAAGCTCACGTACAATTATATCTTGGATGAGCGTATCACATTAGTACAAAATTCAATCCCAATTGGAGCATGTTCGAAGCTCCAACTATTTCAACCCAACCTGCAGTTTAAGATCAATGAGGATGTGGCTGCATTGATGAGGCCATATGCCAGCGGAGATGCTCCTTAACTCAGATTTTAGAAGGGTCCGACAATTTGTTGCTCCCCCGAAAAAAAAAAAAATCATCATTTAGATGGATCTCTACACCAGCCCAAAAGCCCAAGTGTAGGCCCATAGTGTTTGGAAAGCCCTTCGTTGGGACTGGCGGATTAAGCAGCCCAGTTCCATTGCATAGAATCTTTTTTCGAACGTCTGACTTGTCAAGGGTATAGTAGTTGAAAATTCTTGTAAACATGAATTAAAAGAATTTTTTTTTTTTTTAAAAAAAAGGTGGAGATGATAGTTTATATAAGACTAAACGATGAGCAAAGCAATTATGGATGACAAATTGTAGTTCGCCACATGGTTAAATTAGTTACAAGAATCGAATAAAAAAAAAAAATTGAATATTATAATACGAATAAAGAATGAAATATTGAAATGGAATAATGATCCAAGTTGGTTCAGGGTTGGTGGTCCGCCAAATGAAAAATCGTCACTTGAAAACAAAAGGGACCACTTTAAAATAGAGCCAATGCCAAAAAATCATGGACCCATATGAAATCATCTCCACAACTTAAACATCCCAGAATTTGGAAAAAAAAAACAGTTGTTACTTGTGAACTTTCCTGTTTCCACTATTCCATTCCCTTGGCTTTGCGTCGCTTCGCTTCATCTAAAAAAAATCAAACACATGCAAGTCTCTCAGTCTGGTGGTCCGGCTATCCAAAATCCAAAATCGAACGAACCGGCTTTCAAATCGAGAACTCTTTAATTCATTTCCATAATTCAAAGACTGCTTTTTAAAAGAAAAAAGGTGATTTCGGAAAAGGGGCATAATCACGCTATGTAGCATCTGATTTTAGATGTTGGTCCAATAAGGATGGGACATATCGCCATGTTGAGTACATCTATATATATATATATATATATTATTTTATCGAACATCAATCAGTCTGATCTCCTAGGGCCGGCGCTGGGTGGCCCCCCTTAGCACCTTAGTGTTTGATCCAAATCCAATTTTGTTTTTTTGTTTCTGCATTGCTTGATCAAAGCTCCCGCTTCAAAGATTCACTCATGGATTGATGATCTTCTTGCTCTCTACTCTGAATATTTGCCGAGAGATATGGTTGCAGAAACAGTGTTGAATCACAGAAGTATCGCCTTTTTTCTCTTCTTTTTTTGTAAATATTATAGTACACATATCATTTAAAAATCAATTAAAAGATAAAAAAAGAAAAACACAAATTCATTTTATAGATACTCTCTATATGAAAATATTATAATTACTGCCATTGGCTTGGTCCATTGCCGTCTCACGGAGTCACGGTTCAGATAATATGTATGCAGAGAGCTTCTCATTTGTGAACGCTAAAATATGTATTTAGGACATATTTGGTTTGAAGAAAATGGAGGAAAGGAAAAGAGTGGAATGAAGTGGAAGAGAGAAGAAAAGAATGGAGAAGAGTAGTGAAATTAGATTTTTTTATTTGTTTTAATATAAAATTTATAAGGAAATGAATTATAATTTTTTTCTTTAGACAAATTTATCATTTACCTTAAATATTAAATTATTTATATTAATAATATATATATATATATAATGAAATATCAGTCTGGTGGCCGGCGGCAAAGATCCGGTGAAACGTTCGGTGGCGGCACAACAGCCGTACGGCAAAGTCCGACAGTGGTCCGACGACTTTCCTATGGAGGTCCATTTATAATATTAAATCAACAAAACAATAATTAATAATGGCATTAAACAAGTTAAAAAGTTGAATGATAATTTTGAAAATTTTAATTTCTAACATAAGAAAATTTTAAATTCTTCACTGCTTGGTGTAGAATTCAAATTCTATATTATGATGAATATTAAATTAGAATGGAAATTAAATTCTTATATATTTTGTCAAACCAAACAATAGAAATAAAAAAGAGAATTTAAATTACTTTCCTCTACTCCATTCTCTCCTCCCAACCAAACATCACCTTAGTGTTAAGATATACGCAAATACGAACTCTCATAGACTTGAAAAAAAATACATTAAAAAAATTTGTCTTTTAACCACATCAACATAAATTTTGTATTTGATTGTCCGCGCATGAGAGACTCTTACACGCGCACACACACACATATAATTGTTTTATTTATTTTCTACTGGGAACTTTCACTTTATTAAAATAAAAATGTTATTAACAAATTAAAAAATACAGTTTTTTTAGTATTAAAATATGTATTTTTTTATATTTTAATGACATTCTCACCTTAAAACTAGAGAATGACTCCCCTCTCTCTCTCTCTCTCTCTCTCTCTCTCTCTCTCTCTCTCTCTATATATATATATATACACACACACACATACACACATGTAGTAATAATAATAATAATAATAATAATATCATTCTCTAGTGCAAATGTTTACATCATTTAAAATATGGATCGGTGTATACAACGAATTCCTATTTTAAAATATGTCGATATGCATACCAAAAAATAATTTTATATATGTAGTCATTATCTAATAAAAAATCTCTTAAATTATTGAAGTAAAAGATAAACTAAAAAATTAATGAAGCACACACTCTAATACAATATATTTCATCCTATAATATATTGAATATGTGTTTTTCTTATTTTGTAGTGTATCCCTTATTTTAACAAAGTAAAAATGTTGCTAAAACACAAAAAATATAGAGGGCATTGTCACTTTAACAAAGTGAGAATCCCTTGAGAGAGAGAGAGAGAGAGAGAGAGAGAGGGCTAGCAAAAATTGACATGATCCATTACTCGACACGACAAGAATAAATGGGTATGAGTTTTCAAATTTGATACGATTATTACATAAACTGCGTCTGAGTTGACACAATTTTTTTTCTTTTTGGATTAGAGTTAAAGTTCTTAACTCATTTATTCAGTTAATGACACGATTATATTTTTTATTTTAAATTAATTTGTAGGTTATTATTATTAAAACTCAAAATATTATATATGATTCTCTCTTCTTTTTTTTATAAGGATGAAGATACACACAATATTTCATTTATAAAATTTTATATTGATTTTAGAACTTCAATAGTATAAATATGAATTAGAGTCTCAATATTTTAACAGAATTATTAAATAAATTGTGTTTGGATCAACTAAATTTGAGATGACACAAGTACGACTCGGTGATCCTTTTATATATATATATACACCAACTGAATAGAAACTGACATCCTTAATTGAAGTTGAGTATTCTCGTTAATGAGTCAACTTGACTCATTTGCCTTTTTTTTTTCCCCCTGAAAGGGGTTCATCTGCAGCTTCAAATAAAATAGTTTTAAGCAACTCAAGTCTTACATGGAGGGGCGGGGGGAAAGAAAAAAAAAAGGCAACTCAACTCATTTATTACCATCCTTTGTTAAAATTATTAATAAATCACCATAGTCCTTATACAATCAAGCAAGTTCCCCACTGCAATGAAAAAATAATTTTACAAACGACAGCAATAACAAATTAATTTTGAATATTCTACCTATGAATTAGCAAGACATATTATGGAGGAGCCTGCTGCAGCAAATATATTTAGGTTTTAAGTAGTTGAGGGGCGCGTTAGATATTTATTGGGTGGCGTTTAATCTCACTTTCACTCACCCTAAGCGACCAACATGCCCATTGAAATTTGGGTAATCTCGTGCGTGGCAATTGGAATTCTCTGCTTTTGAATATAAAGAAATAATGAATAAATTAAAATTATCAGCATAAACAAAGTTGTGAGTTTGGAGAATATTCATTCAGGGAGGCTTCCCATGGCGACAAAAATACCCTTGGGTTTTGGGTTTCCACGTTATAGGCTGCTTTAACAGCACATCAAGGCATCATCCTACTACTTTATTTTATTCCTGATTAACACATTAATTAATTATAACCCCAAACCCATTTCCTTCTGCTCATCAGTCCTTTTCACGCACTGCCGTTTACCCACAATAGTATTTTAATTAATAATTAATCGGAACCGGATTCTGTTCCTTGACTTTCTCTGTTTGCATCCCGATCATTTATTAGCTTCCTTCCTTCTTCGGTAATATTTTTCTCCAAAATAAAATAATTTCTTATAAAGTTGGCTTAATTAAAATTTTCACTTGAAATTTTCACATATTCATTGATTTTGTTTAATCTAATGGTTGATATAAGACCATTAAATGTAGTATTATTATTTTTATTATTATTTTTTTACTTTGAAAATGTATTATTGGGATAGCATATGTGTCGAAATATATAGTTTACAATAATAAGAAAATGAGACATTACTTAAATAGGATTGTTATGACATAACTTGCATGCTTAGACTCGTAACATCTCAAAAAAAATTGAAAGAAAATATATACCAAAAAAACACGATGAAACTTAAACATCGATGCACATGTGTGAGAAGAAAAAGTGATTTAATCTTGGAATAATGGGTGGTTTTACCAAATTAATATATATATTTTTAAGACTTTTTTTTTTCAACGAAACAGATTAATTTTTTTTTTTGAGACTGATTAATCATCAGATTACTGCATTACACAGATATTTACAACAACTGCTTATTGTAGCAGAGATATTACACTGATATTTACAATCAGATATACATAATTGGGACTTATATTATTACAATAAATTCTATGAAGTACATGTCCAACCTCACAGGAGAGGATGTACATACTCCACTTATATTTCATAAAAATAAAGGATATAAAGAACATTTAGCCCCCCTAATATTTTTGTGGGGGCTAGAACCGCTGCCCTCACAATGTTTGTGAGGGCAGCAGCCCACCACTTCGGCCAAGGCCTGAATCGAGTGCTCCTCCATTCCACTCCAGTCGTCACTTTCTGTAAATGAACATTGAATCAAAAAGTTACTTTTTGCTATTGAGAGTTGAGACGTGAATGGCATTTTGTTTTATTGGCAAATATCACAGCAAATTATTATTTTATTTCTGTAAGAAAAAAAACATAAAGAGAGAGAATGAGGAAATACCGGGATTGTCCATGTGTGCAAGACATGCGGCATGTGTCCCGGTGGGCGCATTTTAGAGATTCTTTCTCACGGTATCCAATAAAGAATAAAGCATTAAGCTAGCAAGGGTACAAAAACCACCTTGGCACCCACCTCCACAAATCTCTCTTTTTTTTTTTTTAATTTTTAAAATTATATTTAGTGAATAAATTCTCTCTGCACACCAATATATATTTTTTTCTTTTTTTTGGGGAGAAGAAGAAGACCACCAAACCAATGGGTATTGTTGAAATTTACCATCCCCACTCACTAGCTCCAGTCTAGCTTTGTTGAAATTTGGGTTGATATTCACGTTATGCCGCCAGGGTCAAGAATCAACCAAAATTTATTAATATTTATTTTTGATAATGCGATGTTTTGTATAATTATATTTATTTATTTATTTATATGCTAATTTTATGATGTTAATAAAGCAATGGATGGGGCCATCGAATGATCACTGTTATTGGCCTGGCCATTTTGCATTATTGTTGGATCTGGCGCATCTTAGCAGAAGAGACAGACAGGTCCGTTGGTCTAAACTCGTAAGTCTAACTAACCACGCCTGACCGGTCCGTGACTTAAGTGGCCCTATCTAATTGGTTCTTTTTTTTTTTTTTTTTTAATGAATCCACACATGCCTTCTAACAGAAGGCAACAAATAAATAAAAAATTAAAAAATCTTGCATTTTCATCAAAACTTTTAATACGAACGAATCTTTTATTATCAATTAAATAGATCATAATCCACTTGAAATTTTTCTGTACCATCCCAATTTGCATAATCCATCGACCTACCACTAACAAAATATAATTACCGTGAATTAAAAAACTGTTAAATATCCGGCGCACGTTAGCATCGTGGGTCCGCAGAAACTTTTAACAGAACTTCATAATTTTCTTTTTCGTGAAAAAAAAAAAAAATGGCGAAAGCAAACAAAAGGCAAGACAATCAAAGCACGTGACCTGCCAAACAAACAAGTTACTGCAACAAAATTTTCTTTTTGCAAAAGTCGACAATAGACGACATCCCATTGTTCCTCTCTGATCAATGCCTCACACCCCTCTTCACCCTTCGGTCCAATCACTCATTTTAATTGTTTAATTCCATTTACGTTTTACACTTCAATGTAATTGTAGAGCAAGAAAGAAATTTTTTTTTTTTTTTTTTTTTTTTGGGTTTCCCATTAGTTACCGTGTCTGTGGCTGCATACTACTTGCATCTGTATGTGTGTTATTTTTAGCCTTTTGCTTTTTGCCTTTGCGTGTGTTGGTTCTTTGCTTTCTGTACTAAAGTGAATTTCATTTTACTTGCTTTTGTTTTTTCAAAAAATGTTTCCGTTTTGTGTTGTTTAAAACTAGAAAAGCAAAGAAGATAATGAGAGAAGTGGAATCAACAGCAGAGTGAGAAAGAACAATAACCAAAGATAGAAAGCAAACAACACAGTTGCACAACCCACATGGATCACCCCAAAAGCCATTTAGTAAACCAAACTCAGATCTCTAGGATCTCAGAATTTCAGGCTTGATGATGATACCTGTTTCTTTCTCGAGAAAATTCACTTTCTTTTGCTCCTTGTCTCGGCCCGTATAGTGCCTCATTCTACTTTGTTTCATTCGTTCGCCCAAACCTCTCTCTCTCTCTGTCTCTCTGTTTTATCTCTACTGGAAACATTCAAGACACTGTTTTTATCAACTGGGTGTCTGTTGTTTTCCATTCTTGAAGCGTAAGCGATAAAAAGTTCTTTTTTTCTTTTAAGTGGGTTCTGATTCTGAGAGGGAACTTTTTTGTTTTGGATAAGGCAAAGCAAAGAAATACATTTGACAGTTCACCTCATGTGAGAATGGCTGGTGATAATAGTTGTGGAGACAGAGTGATGTTACTCGACTGAAAATAGACTATGGAAATGAAGAGTTACAAGTTTTGGAGGGTGGGATTTTTGGTTTTGGCATTGATAGATATTTGTTATGCTACTCTTTCTCCTGCTGGTATTAACTATGAAGGTTAGTTTTTCATTATTGTTTCCCTTCTCTTTGACGCCTATTATTTTGTTTCTAAGTTGAACTATTTTTGTTCTTTTATGAGTAAATGCTTTGGTGCACTGCAAGACTATCTGAACTTCTTAAATGTCCTTCATAATGATGTCTTATTTAGCACCCACAATCTTTTCTTTAGTTTAACACTGTTTTGGCTGACAAAACATGTTTATGTTATGGTAAAGAAGGCTAAGTTCCTTCGTTTATTAATTGTTTTCCATTTAAATTGGAGCAGTGGTAGCTTTAGTGGCCGTTAAAAACAATCTACATGACCCTTATAATGTTCTGGAGAATTGGGATATCACTTCCGTGGATCCTTGTAGCTGGAGAATGATTACTTGTTCACCTGACGGCTATGTTTCTGCTCTGTAAGTTGTTTGAATCTCGTTGTATCACAATTCTTCCACTTTCTATATGAGGCAACTTCTAACTGATGTTTTCCTTGCTTTAAACAGGGGACTTCCTAGTCAGAGCTTATCTGGGACCTTATCACCGTGGATTGGAAACCTCACCAAGTTGCAATCAGTGTAAGTAATTACCTCCATGCTTCTTGTTTTGGTTTTGAATTCATCATTCTTATCACTTTGATATTTGTAGTTTCCTCGTGAATTTTCAGTTTGTTCACCTACTGCAGAGCCAATATGGCTGACGTATTGCTCATCCTTTGCATAAACGTGTAGGTTACTGCAGAATAACGCAATTTCGGGCCCTATTCCTGCTTCACTTGGGAAGTTGGAGAAGCTTCAGACTCTTGATCTCTCCAACAATAAATTTACTGGTGAAATACCTGACTCATTGGGGGACCTTGGAAATCTGAATTATTTGTAAGTTTCAGAATCCTTACACTGCTTCTCATCTTGCATCCTTAATTAGCATAAACTTTGTCCATCTTTCACATACTGTTTACGCTTGATGTTGATTCTAATTCCTACATGTTCTATGTTTTTGGCTGAGCAAGTCAGGCGTTTGAACAATAATAGCCTTACAGGATCATGCCCTGAGTCTTTGTCCAAGATTGAAAGTCTTACTCTAGTGTATGTATGATTAACTTCCGCACATGATTACTTCCTAGTTTTGCTGGAAGTGAAGAAGTGTAATTCATTGTTACTTCAGTATATATAAATTATTCACCGCTGAAGGTTAATTCTGCTTGTAGGGACCTTTCCTATAACAATCTAAGTGGTTCTTTGCCTAAAATATCAGCAAGAACATTCAAGTAAGCCATTCTTTCCTTGTTCCAAAACTTATTTGTTCTTTCTACAGATTGTTGTATTAATGGTTTCTATTATTCTGATTCTCTCTATTTTCTTCAGAGTTACAGGAAATCCTCTGATTTGCGGACCGAAGGCGACCAACAATTGTACTGCTGTCTTTCCGGAACCTCTTTCCCTTCCGCCAAATGGTCTTAAAGGTTTCTGCTACATAGCCTATCCAGGATTGTTTGATTTTTTTACAATATTCTACTCTACAACCTTCTGATGAAATATTTAAACTGCTGGATCTGTGATTTCATAGATCAATCAGACTCTGGGACGAAAAGCCATCGTGTGGCTGTTGCTTTGGGTGCAAGCTTTGGTGCTGCTTTTTTTGTCATAATTGTTGTCGGCTTACTTGTTTGGTTGCGTTACAGACACAATCAGCAGATTTTCTTTGATGTCAATGGTTAGTTTTTCTCTCTTTCTTTTGCTTTGTTACATGATTAATGCTTATATTCTCACAGCACTTTTATGGTCACACACACACACATGATATATTGCCCAATATGATCATTCGTGTTTATAATCTTTAAGCACAACAAGAAATAGATTCCTAATTCACATATTCTAAACAGAGTGAGTAGCTAACAATTACTAGAGCCTGCTGTAATATATAATCAATATTTGATGGTGAGTGTGCAGAGCCATGTACACGCTTTTGGGTTTGGTTGACTAGGACAAATGATTATAACCCCATAGAAAAGCTTTCATAGCTATTTGTAAATTCTTCTGGGTTTATGGCTGTCTTCACAAGTGAGTTATTGCTAAAATCCTTGACAGAAGCATAAGTAGTTATGCAAGCAGTAATGACGTAGCCCCCTTTGAATGCAAATCCCGCTGTTGGGTGGTTAGCTGGGAACGTTATTGGTACTATATTTGTCAAAAAAATTAAAATTTTTTAATAACACTAAGATCTTTGATGTGTTGTTGCAAAACGTTATTAATTATTTTAAGTCCTCATGTGTTGTTGGAGCTTTTTAAGTAGTTATCCTCTGTTTTAAAGTTATTTATGTTTGAAAGGAGCTGTAAATGACTTGAAGACCAGGAGACTAAGTAAATGGGTGCTTAATTAAAGTCTACAAAGTTACTAAAATGAGTGAAGAAAGGTTGCCGTGCAGATCAAGTTCAGTTAGCAAATCTTGGATTGTGTGATCATCTCCATCTCCCTTATTATTGGAACTAAAGTGGACTTCGAAGTTCGAACATAGTTAATGTGCATAAGCATCGAATTATCCACTCTCCATTAACAGGCGCTTCTGTTATCCATGCTTTCTAATCCATGACATTTTAAATTATAATTCATAATATAATTAGTTAGTTGCATTGCAATGAACCATTTTTTGTCATCCACTTATCCACGCTTTCTAATCCACTGTATGTTGTGTGGCAGATCAATATGATCCAGAAGTGTCTCTGGGTCATTTGAAAAGGTATACATTTAAGGAGCTCCGGGCTGCAACTAGCAATTTCAGTGCAAAAAATATTCTAGGAAGAGGTGGATTTGGGATTGTATACAAGGGATGCTTTAGTGATGGAGCTTTGGTGGCTGTTAAAAGGCTGAAGGACTATAATATAGCTGGGGGTGAAGTCCAATTTCAGACAGAAGTAGAGACGATAAGTTTAGCTGTCCACCGGAATCTCCTCAGGCTCTGTGGTTTCTGCTCTACTGAAAATGAAAGGCTTCTTGTTTATCCCTATATGCCAAATGGTAGTGTAGCATCAAGATTAAGAGGTTAGTTTGCTGACTCTTACAAAATTTATCGTGGGTAGGTTATAAAAGAAACTTAACAGTTTCAGACAAAGCTCTGGTTATCTATTTTATATGAAACAGCAAGCAGCCTCTTAGTAGCTGCTTTCTGTGACAAGAATCTCATTGGTTATCAAATCGCTTGCCCAATGAATCATAGTGCTTAAATTTCTAGAAATGGATTTTGCTTATACTTCTTAGAAGTTTATCCACTAATTTATCTTCATCGGCTCCCTTTTCAGTTGGTGAAAACCCTTTTTCGTTTTTCTGTTTTAAGTGTAAAATTTCAAGCAGTTAGTTATTCAACTTTTGTTGCTTGAAAGTAAAGGTGAAGATTATACAAACAATTTTCAACTTTAGTAGGTAAAAATTTTTCCAGGATCTGATGTCTTCCCTAGACCCTAAAATAATTAGATCTGCTGTGGGTTGCAGATCACATTCATGGTCGGCCAGCTTTAGATTGGGCAAGACGGAAAAGGATTGCCTTGGGCACGGCAAGGGGTCTGCTTTATTTACATGAACAGTGTGACCCCAAAATTATCCACCGTGATGTCAAGGCAGCCAACATTTTGCTGGATGAAGATTTCGAGGCAGTTGTCGGAGATTTTGGATTAGCAAAGCTTTTGGATCACAGGGATTCCCATGTAACCACAGCTGTGCGCGGCACTGTTGGCCATATTGCTCCAGAGTATTTATCAACGGGTCAGTCTTCAGAAAAGACAGATGTATTTGGGTTTGGGATCTTGCTGCTTGAACTGATAACAGGTCAGAGAGCTTTGGATTTTGGACGGGCAGCAAACCAGAGAGGTGTGATGCTTGATTGGGTATGTTCTCATATTCTCTCTAATCAATCAAGTTTGGATATGGTTTTAAATCTTCTCTGACATTTCTGTTTTAACTTAATATTTATTTTAGGTAAAGAAGCTCCATCAGGAAGGAAAACTTAGCCAAATGGTGGATAAGGATCTGAAGGGAAAATTGGACAGGATTGAACTGGAAGAAATGGTTCAGGTGGCCCTTCTATGTACTCAATTTAACCCTTTGCACCGCCCAAAAATGTCTGAAGTATTAAAGATGTTGGAAGGTGACGGTTTGGCCGAGAAATGGGAGGCATCGCAGAAGATCGAGACACCAAGGTACCGGACTCATGAAAAAAGATACTCAGATTTTATAGAAGAATCTTCACTTGTGATAGAGGCAATGGAGCTTTCGGGTCCTAGGTGATCCTTACCCTCCATTATATACCGCACCACTCATGCTTCGAGCCTTCATGTGAAAACATTATGAGATTGCTGTTGATAGCCGTTGCATGCCAACACGCCATGTATTCATCTGTAAAAAAGTTAAAAGAGGAAATTCATGTATAAGCTTCTTGTTCTTTGTTGGAAAATTTATCCAGTTGATTGAGCTTCTTGTCACAAAATTTTGGTATGTGTTAGATATACAAATATGTAGAGTCTGTCCAAAAGGGATCTTTTGTATAGTTGTTGCCTTCTTTTCTTCGCAAGATTGCAGCTTAAGCTTAAAGTGAATTTCTCTATAGGCATGGCTCTCTGTGTTGATTTCTTGGAGAACCTATGATATGGCAGACCACTGATATGTTGATGAAACAAATTTCAGAAAAGAATTTTTTTTTTTTTTTTGAAATTGATTAAGCATCAGGTTACTGTATTACACAGATATATATACAATTGCTATGACAACAGGTCATTACATTGATATTTACAATTAGATATATATACATTACACAGATATATATACAACTGTTATGACAGTAGGTCATTACACTGATATTTATAATCAGATATATATACATGGGACTTAAATTTTAGAAAAGATTTGAGTTTTAACTTTTACTTTTAGCCTATTTGATACTTCCTATGCGAGTGTGATAATTTTTAACGGGCTAATTTTAATAATCAGCATATGAGAGAATATTTCACGTACTTTCTTTTTGCGTTATCGCTATGATTTATGAACTTTTGATTATTTTTTTTTTTTTGAAAAGTTCAATTCCTTTTTATAGATAGTATTTATGGAAGAGATCTACAAACATAACGCTGGCATTAAACACAAAGATTTCCTCCAATCGGGACTACAAATTTTAGAAGGTGCTAGAAGCATCGTCTACTTCGTCTTTGGCTCCGCTGACCGTCGTGCAGGCAAATTTAGACTCAACGGCGTTGGCTGTCGCCTTCTCCGATCGGGCAACTATGACCCCACAAAGGGTATGGGCGAATTTCAGGTGTTATCAAAATAGCGTGCTCCTGTCACCGAAAATTATAACTGTCAGCAAATAGTCCCACCAATATCCCGATTTCTCCACGTGTCCGGCAATCAACGGACCGCTATTCTCGGTTGCACGGACTTTCTTTTTTAACTTGAAACTTAAGCACGTGCCGCGTGCGCGTCCCAACTTCGTATTCTGGCTTTTGTAACGGCTACGGTGACACCACGTGTCCGTGGAGCCGCGTATGCTTTTGACAGTTAATGGAGAACCGCATGTTTCTGCGGAAGTGACGAATGTGCCCCCTTTATATCTGCACAACTGCATCAATTATTGATCCCCCTTGAAGAAGATTAGATTAGAAAGCAACTCTGTACATCATAATAATAATTCCCGTAATAATACCGACACTAGTTTCTCTTCGTTGGAGGGTGGAGTTGGATTCATTTCGGGTTTTTCAATTTATTTCATTCATTTATTATATAAGTATAAAGTTATTTTAAATTATTTCAAATGCTAGATTTAATGCTGTGGAGCTTCAAACTTAGTCATATTTTAAAATATTGTAATCATTTTGTTGATTTATTAGTTAAATTTGCTCTTTAAGCATTCTAGATCTTTTATTTGGTTGGAGGATTATTTAAATTTTTTAAAATGTTATCTTTAATTTAATCTGTGAAATATAACCCTTGCTTTTATTTCAAAAAAAACTAAGAAAATAATAATAATTAACTTTAAATAATTAACAAGCGATTTGAATTAAACAATTTAATTATTAGATACCATGGCTGTGTTTGGCATACACATTATACTATATTTATTGTATACTGTTATGAGGTATATTGCAATTAAAATTTATTAAATTGTGATGTAATACTATGTTAAGTGTAGTATGAGATGCATTATATAAATATTATTAGTTTAATTTTATGTAAAATTATTTAAATTTATTATAATTTAGGGTGCTATTATTTGATTTTTGAAATTAAGCATTGAATAATTATTTTTTTGACTTGATAATGTATTATTGTTAAATAATAAAATATTATTATATTATACTATAATTTATTTCCATATATTAGTTACTCTAAATAGTATAACATAATATAATTTAATATTAAATTGTAAAAATATAGTACTATATATAATTATACAGTATAAATTTATTTTTATTTATGAAATAATAAATAATTTTATATAATGAAAGTATTATCCTTTAATAAAAAAAAATTAATATTTATGCAGCCTGTGACTATATATGACCATGCCAATTGCTTTCGAGACTTCCAGTAAGGCAGTAACCGTCTGCTACTAATGCCGCACTCTAATTTTGCTTTCCAGGGTGTGAAATGGAAGGAGATTTGAAGGGTGACTAAATAAATTTCTATGTTGCTTGGAAGCAACCGGGGCACTTTAGTAATTCACAGCTGTGAGATTTTCTCTCAGTGTCTTTACCCTGTGAACTGTGAAGGAATCCAACCATATTTCCAACACCGTCACTCACTTAGTTTAATTTTAACTACTGTACTTTCAACACAGAACCAACGCAACACAGTCACTCCATTTTCTTTCATTGTAATAATCTCCGAAAAGCAAAGCAACAAACGATTTTAAAATCCTTTTCTCCTCAAAACTTCACATTTTGCGCCCCACTCACACTTAGATCCCAACGCCCCCTTCACATTTTTCTCGCCTCATTCTGTGTTTGGAGGGGTCGCGATTGCTTTGTTAACTATTTATGCATGCATTTTCATAGAGATTAGCGAGCAATAATGGAGTCGAGAAAAGTTGCGTTTACGGAGCAGCTTCTATCTCCGAGAAGAAAGGTAGTTTCTGGGTTTGGTTTGGGTGTTGCGGCTACTGTCATTGTGTTTGTTGTGCTTTTGCTTAGCAACTCTCTGAAGGCTCCTGCTGTTTCTCCTTTGTTTCAAGGATTTAATCTTGTTAGAGTTATTAATAATAATTCTTCCCGTGTTGTTTCTTGGCCCTTCTCATTTACAACTGCTGTATCAAATGATACCGGTGTTAGTGTTAGTGGCGGCAGGCAAGCGGACAGCTCCGTTGATTTGGTCGGAAAACCCCAAGGAGCAAACGTGTCTAATGAGATTGCCCATTTGGGGAATTTGACTCAGGAGGCTGAAGTTGGAAGCATTCTAGAAGCAAATGCTTCAGCTGTTTCTAGAAATGGAAACTTTTCGGATTCTAGTGCTGACAAAGTAAAATTTTCTCATACCGTTAACAATGGAAGCTTCCCCGTTGAGGAAGGACGGAGCTGTGGGAATTGTAGCCTTGTTGTTAAGGGAGATGTGAATTCAAAGGAGATTGGGAGTCAATTTGTGAATAATACTAGTTATGTGAATAGCAAGGTTCCCGATAATAACAATGTGACTAATTTGTCGGGAGACGGTGGAAGTTTGAATGACTCAAACAATAAGATCACAAATCCTCGTTATGATTCTGAACCTACAAAGATGCATGGCAGTTCTTATGACAAATGTAATATATTTGATGGTAGATGGGTGAGAGATGACTCTAAGCCATATTATCCACCAGGTTCATGTCCTTATATTGATAGGGATTTTGATTGTCACCTAAACGGGAGACCTGACGATGGATTTGTTAAATGGAAGTGGCAGCCAAATGGGTGTGACATCCCAAGGTGTAACCTCTTTTTTTTTTCTCTCTCGTTTTTCTAATGTACATATTGTTTGATTATGAATTTAGAAAAAAATATAAGGGTTCAAGGATTTTTTTTTTTTTTCCTGCTTGAATGCACTCTTTATATCATCGCACAATGATTCTATAGTCAATGAAGGTGGTTGAAGAGGCTCAATTGATAACAAAATTCTGAAATTAGTTAGTGTTAATTGTTTTTTTTTTTTTTGACAATAGTGTTATTTAATTGTTGATCAGATTATTTAGGTGGTGAGGAGCACGAATTGGGTTCCACTTCTGTTTGCCTTAAGTTGTGCATATACCTTGTTAAGATTCTGTGAGTTATTAGAGACTTACGTGATCATTCTTTGAATCAGATTAAATTCATGTCACTTGTGATTGTGATTTTATCTCCATGTTTAATCATAATAAAGGGTTTGTATATAGGATGATTCTATTATATGCCAGCCTCTTTTTGTGATACCTTATGGTTTGAGTTTTTTTTTTTTTAAAAAAGAATACATATCCGAATTTTAACTATTTGTCATTTCTTATCCAGTTTGAATGCAACTGATTTTTTGGAGAGATTGAGAGGCAAGAAATTGGTTTTTGTGGGAGATTCGCTGAATCGGAACATGTGGGAGTCTCTGGTGTGCATCCTCCGCAATAGCATCAGAAACAAGAAAAGAGTCTATGAGATATCCGGAAGGAGGGAATTTAAAAAGAAAGGTTTTTATGCTTTCATATTTGAGGCGAGTTTCAGGAGAGTCCTTCATTTATGGTTAGAAGAATTTTCCTTTTTTTATTTTTTTAATATGCATCTCTCGAACAGCAATTTTCATGTTATTGTAGGACTACAATTGTACTGTGGACTTTGTTAGTTCTCCATTTCTCGTTAGAGAATCGTCTTTTACTGGCAGAAATGGAACATTTGAGACATTAAGACTGGATTTGATGGACCGTACGACCTCGATGTATCAGGATGCTGATGTCATCATCTTCAATACAGGTCATTGGTGGACACACGAGAAAACTTCTAGAGGGTGAGTGCCTTCAGACTATCGCACTGCTTGCTTTCATAATATCTTCACTTTGCATTCTGGTATTGCATAATGTTGAGCCCATGGATTGAGTTAAATAATGCTGTTGTTTGAAAGAAAATGATTGAGATGGAAATGAAAGTTGTGTTTACCTTTCTTCAGAATTTTCTGCATGTCATGTTTTTCTTTCATTTGACAATATGCCCTGCTAATCGAATAACTCAATCTCTTTCCTTCTCCTCTTCCTTTTTGGCATTTTGTGGCCTTGCAGAGAAGACTATTACCAAGAAGGAAACTTTGTGCACCCAAGACTAAAAGTGCTAGAAGCTTATAAGAGGGCCCTCACCACTTGGGCTAGATGGGTTGACAAGAATGTTGATCACAACCGAACTAAGGTTTTCTTCAGAGGATATTCCGTCACCCATTTTAAGTATGGCACTTTCTTCTCATTTTGCTTTGTTGCGCTTGTGGCGCCTTCTTCTCATTTTAAGAACACTATGTGTACTTTCCGATGCTTTTTTCTTCTTAGATGTGTCAGTTCTGTAAAATGTTTAAGATAATCTAAATTGCAAACTAATCTCTATGAGCTTGCCTCTCGTCTCTGCGGATTCCACACAGGGTCTCACTGTTGAATAAACAATCAATTATGGCTATCATGCAGTTTTCCCTAAAGTAATCACTCACTTAAAATTGAGTGGCTTCTTCAATGCCATACACATGTAGTTCCCTGAATCTTGGCATTTCTTGCTGCAATGAGACCTTTGATGTACTTAAATTTGGCATTAAAAAGAAAAAAGAAATGGAGCTAAGTTGATGCTGCAATGATTTCTTTGATACATTCTGTTTAACAAAAGGAATTTGTAAATCTTGAGCATAACACAATTTGTATACATCATCATTATGTCTTCTGTTTTTCATTGAAAGAGTCATGTATATGTAAACAGATTAGTCATAGGGGGCATTCTCTTATTTCCTAGTCCATTTCGGATAACTAACTGTGAGTGTTTGATGTGATCACAGAGGAGGGCAGTGGAACTCAGGAGGGCAGTGTCACAAAGAAACTGAGCCAATCTTCAATGTAACTTACTTAGCAAAGTACCCTTCAAAAATGAGAGCTCTGGAGTACATGCTTCCAGAAATGAAAACTCTGGTAGTATATCTCAATATCAGTAGGCTTACAGATTTCAGAAAAGATGGACATCCTTCTATATACCGGATGGAATACAAAAATGATCAGGAACGAATTGCAGCTGTAAATGCTCAAGACTGCAGTCACTGGTGTTTACCTGGAGTGCCAGATACTTGGAATGAATTGTTATATGTTTCACTTTTGAAGACTGGAAGGGAATCTTGGAAAAGCTGACGAGATCTGTAGACAATTGACTTGTTATTGTCTTTATTTTCCCAGGCTATTCACCTGATTTCTGAGTTGTTCAGCTACGATCAGAATAGTACTACGTTGAGTTTGTGCAAAACAGGCAGATGTAGAGCTAGAAATCAACTATGTATATGTACACTTCATATTACAGAAGAAAAGTGTGAAGTTTCCCATTTGTTTGATTGAATAGTGACCGGAGATTCTTGGCTGTTTTCTCAAGTTGCAATTCCATTTTGAGCTAAAAATATTTAGGTCTACTAGAATTAGCTGAAAGCAAGGTTGGAGGCTCAGGATAATGCTAAAATTGCAGTTATGCAATCGTTAATATGTGTAATAGCGAAAAAATGAGTAAATTGTTTGCACTGTACTGCTCTAGCATGCACAATGTTTTGCTTGTTTCAAAATGAATGTATTCTTGCTCCTTGCAGACAGCATAGCAGCAGCCTGCGAAGAACACAAAATTGTAAAAATCTTCCTATGTACGTCCCACAGCAGCTCCACCCCAATGTCTGGAGCTGGGAGTCTAAAAATTTCTCAGATCCTTTGGACCTTTCCCAGTCAAAATGATGTGGATCGAGGGCTAATGCCCCCAACCGACAATAAATTCAGCATTAATTTACCTTATTTCAAAACCCAAAAACACGTGGAACCATCAACCATCCATACGCGCGCCTTCAGGCGCATACATACACAAATATAATAGAGAGTGACAGAAATGAGCAGGAAAAGGTGATCAGATCACCATCTTATTATCAACTTGATTTGCAGAAACTCGTCAGTTAAACAAATCAACTTGCTGATCTTCTGCAGCTTATACACAACACACACTAACACAACTTTTTTATTCCATACTCATGCAAGAACTACAGTACTACTTCAAAACAGAGAAAAAGTAAAAAAAGCCATAACAAGATTCAATAGCCGAGCCCATTGCCGTTTCGTGACTTGCCGGTTTGCCATGCATTAGCCAAAAGCCTCTGGTAGATTTTAATGCTGCTGCTGCTTCAGTGGCTAACAGAGAGCTAAAAGAGTGAAGCACAGACAAACTGTTGAATTTTGGAGGAGGAGGGTCGTCAGAATATATCCCTCTCCATGAACTTGATGCTTTTTTCTAAGAGCCATGAGGGCCTTCTTGCCAAAGCACTTCCATGCCTATCAATTTCTTATATTTATATCAAATATCCAATGAGGCTCTTAATTATGTTAAGTGGGGGAGTTAAAACTCTAGTCAATTGGCTTTAAATAGCTGATGAATTGTGATCTGAAGTAGAAAAATAAATAAATAAAAGAATTGGACAGATCACTAGCCAAAATAGCCCCTTTACTTTTTTTCTACAAAATCTCACCATTAAAAAGTTGCTAACTTGTGGTTGAAAAGTTTCTAATAATTAGAACTTGTCCCCTTTAGATGACTCTCTTGCCCTTCACCTAATAACTAACCATTTTCAGCAATTATGCCTGCCAATTTACATGAATCCTGTACTTTTTGGAGCTGTTGTTACGCATATACACACGCACAAAACTGGCTTCATTTGCTAATGAACCCATGACCAGTAAGGCTACCGTACCGTACTGGCATCACTAACAGATGACTCAAAAACCACAATTCGTTTTAGTTGGGATCCCCTATCTTACATGCATGTAAGATAGAGTTTGCCTTCGTTTTAACGATATGAATATCTTGAATATTCACCAACTATGAAGGGATATTATTGTCAATATCCGGAAAGAGATAAGCAGGCACTCCACTTTTTGTTGGTGTAATAACTTTTTAATTGTTGGACTCTTGTTACTTTTTTTGTTGCATCATCAGTGGATCCACTAATTCATGCTCATCGCCAACATTTTTTCAACTCCGAAATCCTTCTGATTGTCCACTGATCCCAATTCTTTTATGGCAGCCAACCCAGCTTAATCGGTTTTAGCTAGCCATTGACAGTTGTATTGGGCTTACACGTTACAATTAATAAAATATCATAAGGCAGTTACCTCTCCTAGATGAAGCCGGAACCTTGTTCAAGTTCAACAAAGCTAAAGTGGGTGACAATCTCCTTCGTTGCTTTATTCATGATCCTAAAGGGCAATCTTACACTGGGATTAGGATTCCCATTTTCTGCAATAAATGAAAGCGTGTCATCACTTCAGTGGCTACGTGTTTTGAAGTGTAAAAGTTTCACTTCAGTTCATGGCTTGATCATACAAATTACACAGTCATTATCTTTTCGCCTTCTCATAAAGTATAATTAAAGACTCTTTACTAGATTTTTTGCTACAGGCTGAAGGGAGGTGGCCTCCCCCTCAGAAATGCACCCAATTACAAACACTTAGACTATCCACTCATGCTTTAAATTATTTATTATTTGTCTTTGCTTTGATGCAAAAACAAACAGAATACATTCACTTTAATGTACAAGGCTTTTTTTTTTTAATCAACTTCTGGGTCCCTCTTAAAATGAAAGCTAATTAAAAAAAATTATCAATTAATGGGTTGTTCAACTTTTCATGTCCTTTTAATTATATTTGAACCAGGTGAAATATTGAGATGCTAAGTGATCTCAGACTTCAATCTTCTGGACTTACCACTTATCATCATGCTGTGATTCTAAATAAAAGCAGACAACTTATATAAACAATTTTATAGCTTTGATATTTACTTTGTGTAATGTCACTTTGGATACAGAAACAACCCATCTGTACTTTAGGTTGAGCTAAACCTTTTATTCCCCGATTATTAATACTACACAACAAGGCGTTTATAGGAAGTCTAAATACAATTACAGCACAATTCAAGGAATTATTAGCTAAGTTTAGACATGTACACCAGTTAAAGCAGGCACTACTCCCACTCTATGAATTATACTATTCACACGTGGAGTGAGAGAGTCTGCTTAGAGGTGAGTTACCATGCAGCTAAAGGATAGCTTGGCTTTAAAGTTGAGCTTAGAAGTACATATATGAATTTGTTTTAAATTAGCTCCACTCATATCTTAATGGTGGGGGAAAATTATATTTTGATGCTTTACTTTCATTTTTTAAAGAGATTTACTAAGGAGTGGAGTCTGTCTCTGACCAGTGTCCATTAATTGAATGGACTAGGTAAGATCATCAGTTTAAGCTTTTCAATTGCAAGGAGACTTCTTCTAACATCCATCAATTATCTTTTTAAAACTCCTTTTCTATTTGTAATCCATTTTTATACTAAAAATAATCTCTCTCTAAATTGATAATCTTTTTTGTGGAGTCTTCGATTTTTAACTATTTTAATTGAGTCTTTAATTTAGGAAAAATCTTTTTTCATCCTTAGAGTTTCATGCAATATCTCATTTAATCCATATTTTTTAAATAATAGTCCTCTACATCTTCCGCTAACTCACCGTTAGTTTAATGCCATTAACTAGTAATTTATTGAGGGTAAAATATGATTTTTTTTTATTAAAGTGATACAAACTATATTAAAATTAAATTTTTACTCAATTAAAAAAAATTACAAAATATGTAAAATTCATTAATTTTTTTCTTAAATGAAATCAACAATAAAATAGTTTGATATAACTACTGAATAATCGCCATAAGTAACAAATTGTAATTAGCACAATATTTTTAAATCATTGGAAGAAAAATTCAGAAATACAATCAATTTTTATGTGCTTGCACGTGCTGAAAATCTTCTTAATCTTTAACCAATTTTTATTTTGAGCTTTTCTATCACTCTTCTTTGATCGTTATTGTCTCCCCAAGTCGTTACCACTGTCTACTCAAGCTGGCTCACAGTGCAATTAGAAAGTATACTTATACGAATATGAAAATTGTGACTATTTTGGTACTTAAATCTAGAGTTTATAGGGCCTTCATGCTGCAAAAATAGAGAGAAGTACAAAACAATTACTTGAAATAGAAGTTTTCATCTTTTTCGGTATTTTCTATTTAGTGGGATTAGATAAAAATTCTTCTAGTTATATATCATAAAAATCATTTTTAGTTATATGTCAACTTTTATTTATTTTTTCTAATTTTCTTTTTAATGAAAAATATTTTTTTGCCCTCAATGAATTACTAACAAATGGTATTTAACTAACAGTGAGCTAATATAATGATGTTTTGAGCTATTATTTAAAATGTATGGATGAAATGAGCTATTACATGATGAAACCCTAGGGATGAGAACAGCTTTTTCTCCTTTAATTTTTAGCTATTTTAGCTCCCTCTAAAAATTATTCTGTAGTGACAGAAACCAATAAATAAATAAACATAGATATTCTTTTGCAACCTTCTTATCTCACCCTTCACGATAAGCTTTTCAAATTTTGTTATCTCTAGCCTTCTCTTCAAAGTTTATCTCTCTACAAAACTCAAAAACCCTAACTTGCCAATAGTAAATATAATTAATCTTTAAAAAAAAAGATACAGATAAAATGGATTATTTTAAATTTTAGAAAATTAATTGAGTAGATAAGAGTCGCCAATTGAAAAAAAATAGTAAAATAATAGATTGATGTAAAATCTAAAGAGTTTGAAACAACTGACAAAAAAAGAAAATAATACATACCAATGCAAGTAAGAGAGATGAAAGAGATAATAAAGAAATCTAAATTTGTACATGTCATTGAATGTAACTTCAATTGAATAGGAGTATTATAGTAATGAATATTGAAAGGGTGTACAAACACCACTCAATTGGGAAATCTGTGATTCATAACATGGCCTGGCCCAATCATAAACATATCGATCTTGGGTTCGTAGACCATCTTTCTTCTTTTAAGGCTTTTATCCTAATAATCATATTAAGAAAAAAAAAAGGGGGGCGGAATTTATCCTATATTATTATATAAAATTTGACTTCTCACATAATAAATTAATCAATGAATAGAGCACAAAACACGAAGCCCCACTTTAAAATAAAAGATCATACACTACTAATTATTTAATTATATCTTGTATTAGGTCAAAAGATGTGCAATCGGCACTGTCTTTGCCTCACCTAAATAATAATTAAAATTATAAGCGACGAAGATAAAATTGTCACATGTACCAACAACCTCCAAGTTTATTGATGATGCTTCCATTTTTGTCTCCCTAGATTGCTATAGAAAAGGTTATCTTTCGCCCATAAATGGCTACGAGCATCTTTTTCCTTTTGACTATAAACACTTTCCTTCACCTGAACTTGACAATTTTTCTCGTTTCCATCAACGTTAACTAAATTGCTTTAAATTAGTGAGTAGACCTAAATTACCAAATAACAAGGAAGAAATCGTAACAACATAGCGTTATCAAGATTAGGACCTTTTGGGAATGATAAAATTTAGGACTGGGTTTCGTCATTCTATAGTGCCCAAGCCATTATAAGCTGATTAAATTACTAATTAATCAAATTTGTTTAAATTTATAATCATAATTACTTAAATGTATAACATTTATTACGAAATTTATCATACATGCATTCTATTTTCTTTTCTTTATCCAAGAGTCACCCTTTTTATATTTTACTTAAAAGTATTTTCTAAGTAGTGAAGTCATTATTTTTAAAGAATGAACTAGGTTATTCTATATAGAATTCATTCTTTAGCGCTTTATAAAGGGTTCAACAATTAACCCTTTGACATTTTACTTAAAAATGTCTTTTAAGTACCTATGTCATTTTTTTATAAAAAATGGTCATAAGTCATTTTTTAAAGAATTACGCGTTTGGTCAAATCCCAAGCTAGTTTATAAAGAGCAACGGGAGACCCTCGCTTCTGTAATGGACACTAGACAAATTTATTTTTTAGTACACAAATAATTCTTTATAAAAGAATAGACTTAGGTCTTTTTTGTTGAATCATACTCATAGGTGTTTTGTCATATCTTATCTTTTAAATATCTTACTTCAAATTATAAGTACTTAGGTCATTCTTATAAAATATAGACTTAGGTCATTTCATGTAGAAAATTTTGTTTGAGGCCGTACTTTTTGAGCTTTTGGACATTTCATAATTTAGTGTAATAAAATCATTGAGAGTGATTGTGTAAAATTAGATAAAGAAAGAAACTAAAGAATACGGATACGCTTTATACATATTAAAAAAAATGGAGCTTTTTTTTTCTCTTGTAATCTTGCGATTAAAAAAAAAAGAGTAAAGATAAAAAGATAAACAAAAAATTTTGCCAAGCCTTTGACCATTCTATATGCAAACGTCAAACTTAAAAGTTAAGATTTCATCCAATCAGCTACAGAATCAACACAATTTTTTTTTTTAAAAAAAAAATTATCTCTAGCGATCCTGTTGATTGCAGTCCAAAGTCAAAGAGCATGTAGATTGCAGAAGATCGGCATTTTGGTTGATACTTGCTTTTTGAGTTGAAAAAATTCTGAAAAAGCGAAAAAAAAAGAGGTTTCATTATTAAATACATGGCAGTCAACAATGAAGCAAATCGCAGTCTCTGGAATTGCACAACTTTGCATTAAGCTATGATTTTGGAGATGGTCGGCTACTACAAGCATTTTTACGTGGCCTCATAAGCCAATTGATTCAAAACATGTCCAAATTTTCAACGAAAGCACAAACATGTTGTCGGCTTTAGGTATCTTTAATCTCATGATTAATTAGCTAAATTTCGTAAAACTTTCCAGGGTTTTTGCCCTTTTTTTTTTTTTTTCAAAAACGTGGCTCAAGATCGATCGTGATATTTGCTGAATGCTACATTACAAAGTCAGTTGGAACCTCTACATTTATATCATCTCATTTGGGTATATCTTGAAATGACTTTGTTCCATTTCAAGTAAATGGGTTCGTGCCACGTATATGTATGTTTGACTCGTAATTATCAATTAACTTTCTCGAAATGCACCATTTAATAAGATTCCGGTGCTGTGAAGGGTTCGCTTTTTGTCAAGCTTACTCGTTTGATTAAATGACGATCGTTACAAAAAAAAAACCCAAAATTCAAAATGTCGAGATTGAACACGTGTCGGAATTTGATTGGAAATAATGCCACAGTGTTAGGTTCGTCAGATACAAATCATATAGAGAAGGAAGGAGTGAAATTGAATGGATTCGGTATTAGAGCCGAATCTTGTTGGGGGCGTTTTTGTGATCAAATAAAGCATTAAGAAACGTGAGTAAAATGGACCACATGATGCTTTTGCTTTCACAAGGCACAGACAGCAACCATCAGATTAATTCGTGCTCTGCAAAATTGATTCTAACGATAGATATGTAATAGGATACAAATACGCACACGTGCACTTGTGACGCTAACGTTAGCTTATAGCCTATAAGTAGACCTCAGCGAAGTTGACAGAAGAAGAGTGCAACAATTTAAATTAAATTAAATTAAAATTAATCATGCTAATTAGAGTGGTTTTTAATTTGTTCATTTAATTGCAGTCGTTAAATTGGATTCTCCATGATAACATAATTAATAAACCACACATGTACATTATAGCCCCATCTGGGGTTGGCTTCTTTTTAGAAATTATGCGTCTGTGTTTGCCAATTAATCAAAGCTAATCACGAAACTTTTTGAAAACTATAAAAGAGCTACTAACCTAGTGGAGCTGTTGCCTGTTAGTGTTACGTTACTGACTCTTGTGGCATTTGTATATCTATATATAGATGGGATATATTGAAGCAAAAGTGTAGCCTCATTCTGAGAACTAAAATAGCCACCATATTCATTGGATTTGCCACTTCCCATTAACCCTTTTCCCACTCTATTCGCTGTAAACTGTAAAGTGCTGCGTGTGGTTTTGATGCAAACCTCTGCTGAACTTGCAAATAAGCTACAGCTTCAGCTAATATATCAGCAGCAGCAAGGAAATAAAGTTCATTGGCTGCTTTCACGGGTACGTCTCAAACTTTTCACTGTTAATTATATAGCTAGCTAGGGTACTTGCTGTGTGTGTGTGTGTGTGTGTGTGTGTGTGTGTGTGTGTGTGTGTGTGTGTGTTAAGTTGAGCTTTGGTTTGTAACCTTGATAAGCGTGCATTTGTGGGGTTCGAGGATAATCTAACGGTACAGATTGAAAATAGAGAGTAGTACAGTAAAACTGTGATGGCCTCATGGGTCAAAACTATTGTTTTTTCCAATGGGAAAGGGCTTTTAGTTTTGCTTTTGACAGTTAATTTTCACCAAAATGACACCCCAAGAAAAAATTTGATGAGTCAATCAATCAATCAATCATATCAAATCAATAAGACCACAAACAGTTACTTACAAGCAAAGCGATGCGATGCCCCAGGACACAGGCTACCAAGCAATCTGCAGAGAAAATTCTTTTCAAAGCTCGCTCATATTGCATTAACTGGTGGGGGTGCAGGACGTTCTGGCACAGGCCAGTGGGGCATATAGGTTAATAACTTGGCCCGATTGTAAAATTTTTAATTAGTCACATTGAAATTCCCATAGCCGAGTAAACTTTAAAGAGCATTATTTGGTCGAGGGGTTCGATAATTGTCATTGATATTGTATTATATAGAGTGTGTTAGTAAACAAACCAATTATAGAACGATGGAACATTATCCCAGTCTAATCATTGCTCTTCTAATATTTTAAGAGACTTGATTGAATGATTTTTTTGTTAAGAGTGTCTTTCCCTTGGTTGCCTAAATAAAAAATCACTAAAAAAAAAGGGAGAGAATCTGTTTTAGAATGCTCAAGATCATAGCACAGCAACTATGAAACATAATCATGTAAATCAATTTTGACATAAAAATGTGCAATTGATCGATTTAATCTATTACTTTAATGCCCGATTCCCGATTCTACAGGATTTTATAATAAGAAGAACTTGCAAATTAATCTACTAGATTCGTTAGAAAGTTTTTCTTATTAATCTATCTATTAGATTAAAAAAAAATCATTGATTTCAATCTATTAGATTTAAATTAGGTTGTTTTCTTCTTCTTCTTCTTCTTCTTCTTTTGCTTTTTTCTTTTTTTGATTAAATTACATTAATTAGAAAATACAATAGAGTCCAAACGAAATAAAAAACACATACTCATGGTGATTGGATCTAAAAAAAATTCTTAAATAAAACAAAATAATAAACAAATAAACCTGTCATACCCATGAAAACACTCAAGCTTCTAATCTAATCTCAAGCGTAGGAATTAAGACAAAGAAATGTCTACCAACTTAACGAAGAAGTTGTTAAACAGTTTAGTAATTTAGTTTCCTTTTGTTAATAACAAATACAGAGCTGTATAAAATACAATTAATTCCCAAATTTACTGCTTATTCAAATTGTTTCATGACATGAGCTTATAAGTATTTTATGTAACGATTTTTTTATGTGATAGTGAAAGATTTTGATTTAAATATTTTTATACTTCTATCTACTGCACTTAAGCACTCACCTAAATTGCTTCTAAGAAATCAAGATCAGAGAAACTTGATTAGTAAATTCCGTCCAATAGCCCTAGCCCCTAGGTAACCTATAATTAGTGACAACAACCCTGCCGAACACGTGTTTTATTTATTTTTTTCCCAAAATATGCACTTGTAGTCAGTGATTCGTCAAAACCTATGTCAGATTTTTGATATTTTAGGTTTAAAAAGAATCCAAAATGCTTTTAAATATCTGGCAAAAAAAATTCACGAAAAAGGACTTGAATCCCATACGAAACATGACATTAAACCCTCAATTGTTTTTTAATAATAATATTCGACCCAAGAATAAGGTAGCGACTAACTCGAAAATTTATCACCGTATGTTGGTACATAGCATTTAAGAAATCAACCACAAATTAATTAGCCATTAAGTACGATAACTTATTTTGCCATGACCTTAATCCTTCTTCCCAATAAAGATGAATCATTAGTTCACAAGACCCATTTTTAATAAACTTAGTTCCTTCGTACAGCGGCAAAATAAAAAATTTTAGTTTCATGGTGGTGAGAATAGAGAAACAACCAATTTAAGAATCTCATGACATAAAAATATATATATCTAAGGGGACAAAAATGCCTCTCGCTTAAAGGTCGATTGGTGAGAGTCCTCATATGGGGACTCAATTTCCTCAATTATTTATACAATTGAGTTACAGTAGATTTCTCTCATAATTTAGAGTATATACTCATATAACAGTGAGAATAACAATTTAAACTTTTCATAAGAGATTTGATTTAGAACAATTCTAGTAGATTTTCTGATTATAAATATCATTAATATTTTAATGGTTATGTATACATATTAGTGTTAAAAAAAGGGTGGAAAACTTTAAATTTATATATAGGGATGGCAATGGCACCGCCCTTTACGGGTTTGTTATTACCAAACCCGCACCAGCAAAAAATTTTAAATTATCAAACTTACCCGCAATCCGCAGCAAGTTTTTATTTTTTTGGAAAAACTCGTCCACTGCGGGTTTTAACAACTACCAAACCCACCCGCAACTCGCAGCGGATTTTTTGCGGGTTTTCTCATTTAAAATCACGAATATAAAAAAATACTCTTAATAATACATAAAAATTATATAATTCAAACTATAAATATGTAATAATAGCCTAAAAAATCCGCAAACAACATTCAATTCTAGATTTTATCAATGTAAATAAAAAATTAAAATTTTTAAATTAAAAGAATACACAAAATATATTAATCTAACAAAAAATGTTTCCGTTGTAGGCAAATCATCATCACTAATATCAATGCATTGCTTCATCTTTTAATTAATATACAAGTATTATTGATAATATTAACAAGTAGATTTTATACAATTATCGTTAAGGCAAAACAAACAAAATCAATTAAAGTAAAATAAAATATTAGTAATAAAAATTATTAAATTTCTACTTATTAAAAGCTTCCTGTATATATGTTGAAATGAGATAAGTTAGTTTTAGGAATTATAAACTTTAACTTAAATTTATTTAATGTAATTTTTGTGATTAAAATAAAAATATACATAATTAAAATAAAAAATGCGGGTTAGATGATAGATGCGCTAGTATTCAGTGAATTTTTTCTCAATATTAAATTCACCCGCAACATGTAGTGGATTTAAGTTTAAAATACCAAATCCACCCATAATCCACAAAATTACTGGTAGCAGACGGGTTTTCGCCGATGGATTTGAGCGGGTTATTTTGCCATCGCTATTTATATAGAAAATGACTAAATTTCAATTAGGATATCTATGAGTCCCGCAACCAAACTTCGGTCGTCGGCTTTGCATTAAACCACCTTCCATGTTTAATTTGTCAATCGTGAGGATCAATCACCTTTCCCACATTAAAGTGTCTACCTTTTCCCCCGAACTCCGTAATCCAGCCCATTAGTCCATGACTATTATTAAGAAATAAAAACCAATGCGTTGTCGTCTTAATAATGCACATGATTACTTGAATTGGCCATCACACACTCCACAACTTTCTTTTTCCCACGTGTATTTACTGCATTTAGCACATTTATGCGATGTCGATTCCACTTGATTCCAGACCAACCCATTAGGCCATAGTTTATACACTGTATGTTCTAGCTATTAAACGAACACGTGGTTGGAACTCGGAACATTAGGCCACAACTATACTCGCGAGTTTGCAAACCCAATGGTGAGATGCGGTGTCTTAGTCAGAATTCAGATCCACACAGTAAATTTAATTGTTTTTAATTTAATTTTAATAAAGTACTTTTAAATAGTTTTTTAATATAACATACTCGGTTAAAGTGATTTTAATAATGGTAATTTAATTTTAAGCCTATATTTTTATATTTTATTCAAAATCGGTGGGGATAAATTAAAAATTTTATTGAGGCCAATAAAAATTTTGGTTGAATTTTCAAATGTATTTCCTAAAAAAAAAAAAAAAATTAAAGCTTGCAGAGGCAGCTGCCCCTGCTTGTTTCTATATGGCTACGCCACTGGTGAAAAGCCTCCAAGTGGATAATTTCCTTTATATAGTATAGATATCTTCTCAAAATTTATGGAGTAAATCTTTGTGTCCGTAGATATTTCGAATGCACTATGATATATGACGTGTCTAGACTCCCAATCAATTTTAGATTAAAATATATTTGTAGATATTATAGTTAAAAAGAATGATATATTAAATTTCCCTATAGATATACATGGGGATGGCAATGGCCATCACCCGCTGTGCGTTTGTCATTACTAAATCTGCACTTAGGGGTGGGTAAATATGGGTTTGGATCAACCCGATTGGATTTTGGATTGATCGAGTTGGGAAGATATAACCCGAATTAAACTTGAACATATAATCTGACCCGATCTGAATTTATTTAGGATCGGATATAGTCGAATCGGTAATTTTGTGTTTGTTTGTGCTTTTATTTCTTCATATTGTCGGATCGGATCGAGTTTGACCTGAACCGATCCGATCGGGTTAAGCTCTTCATTCGAATTCGATCTGAATCTGAAATTTTTTGATCGGATCGGATCGAATTGATTTGGGTCAAGTCATTTGTGCACCCCTACTTGCACCCGCAAAAGTTTTAAATTATCAAACTCGCTTGCAACCTGCAAAAACCCACTGTTGTGGGTTTTAACAATTATCAAATTCACCCACAACCCACAACAGATTTTTCGTAGGTTTTATCATTTAAAATCATAAATATTAAATTTTTTTAATAATATAAAAATTTAAATTATATAATTCAAACTATATTTCTATAACAATAGCCTAAAAATCCGCATATAATATTAAATTCTAGGTGTAAATAAGAAATTAAAAATTCAACATTAAAATAAATACACAAAATATTTTTGTTGTAATCAAATCATCATCACTAATATTAACCCCTTACTTCATCTTTTAATCAATGTACAAGTATTATCAATTAAAAAGTAAATTTTGTACAACTATTGTTAATAATCAATTAAACAAATCAAAACCCAACTTTAGTAAGCATTCATCAAATTCAAGTCATTAAAGTAAAACAAACATAATCAATCAATTAAAATAAAATATCAGTAATATTAAATTTGAAGATTATCAAATTTATAGTTATTAAAAGCTTATGACAGGGGGATGGGTTGTGCACTTGCTAGCTCCATTGTTGATTTTGCGGAGGGCAAATGTAGATGATTTAGGTCATTCATATTAGGCTAAGGAATCAAAACGTTATGTATATAATTAAGATATAGAATGCAAGTTGGCAGGTACTTAAGGTCCGACATATTTTTTCTAATACTAAACCCATATGTAACCCCTAGCAAGTAGGTTTTTGAGGGCAAGTTTGTGGGTTAACGGGTAATTTTGCCATCCCTAATTGTATATTCATTTTGAAGATATATGTAATAATAATAATAATGCCAAAAGAGTTGAAAAAGATAATAATATTAGAGCTATTGTAACAAACAGTCGAGATTAAGGGTGGCAAAACAAATTGGTGAATCCAATTTGAGTCGAATTCTAAACGAATCAAATCAAAATTCAATAAAATCCGGATCTGATTCATTTTATAAATAAAAATTCATTTATAATTTGTTTAATTTATTTATTATGCAAAATTAAATTAAAATAATAAATAAAACAATAAATAAAGAATCGAATGGATTCTCCTAAATTCATTTACAATCTAATCAACAAAATCAATTCATTACAACTAGATCCAAGCTAAAAACAAATACAATAAAAAACAAGTAGCTGAAGAAACTCAAAGGCGTAAGGAAGGATGAAATTGACGGTCGAATTAGTCACAAGTGTAGCTATTCAAGACCTTGTCACTGCCATAGCCAAGAGAAATGAAGCTTGTCGGAAAATTTAGGATGAGAGAGCATTGATCTAATTTTTGGGAGTGTTTGGTTTGGCTTTCATTTGGGGTAATGAAGAAATAAGTCTTCAAATTCAAGTGAAAAGGAAAATGAAGGGTGGAGCTTCAATTAATTGTTTTAAACTCAAATCCATTTAATTGAATTAATGAATCTTGATCTAAATTGCCGCCCCACAACTCAAGATTACGTAAACCCACTTGCCTAATTTTTTTTTATTATATTTATGACAAAAAGAAGACTTGCGTAAACTGTTATTTATTGTATGCTTTTGGCATCTTCCAGCATGTGAGTCCCACACGTGATTATGTCGACCAATCACGTTATATTTTGGTTTGGAGAATAACAGCTAGGGCGCGTGGCGCTAGAACACGATTTTATTAAGTTTTCACCGTACGATCTAAGTACAATTTTATTTATCTACGGCCTAAATTGCTTAACGTTTTGGGTTGCCTTCTCAGTAAGTCTGGTAGAAAAGTCGTCGCGTTTAGATAGGCGATGGGATATAGTTTCATCATTTACTGTTTTTTGTTTTTGTTTTTTTTGGACAGTATTTAGTATTTACTGGAAAATTTACGCCTGGCGTGTGGCTACTTTGCTGCTTGCTGTGCGAAATTACAAAAATTACTTTAATCTGGCTAAATAAAAATAAATTTTAATATTTTTTTATCATATTAACATATATTATTAATTTTATTAATAAACTATAGGTATGTTGGAACTGATCTATTGTAGAATACGAATTTATTATAAAATACGAATCTTAACTACACACGTAAAATAATAAATAATAAAAAAATTATTATAATTTTAATAATGTAATTACGAAGGAGTGCTCTATTTTAGAGTAATTCCAACATATTCATACTCTTATTGTTATTATAGGAAAGATGCTTTGATGATCATACGAACATAGGGCCTAAAAAATATTTTCAAGAGCTGGCCCGGGCGCACCATACTGCAGCTTTCAGTTTAATCAACGAATGAGATATATGACTAAAACTAGTGTCGGACCTATTCGATAGCTAGAACCAGAATTTGTGTCAGCCACGGTATCAAGACGTGGCTAGTCTTGTAGGTAATGAACAAACTTTCGTGGATCTTAAAAATATTTCCATTTTCGTGTAAGGTCTTAAACTTAAACCGCACTTTCCTGGATTCAATTTGCCACCAATTCACCTTTTAGTTAAAAAAAGAAAAGAAAAAAGCCATTGAAAATTTACTGTGTTCCCCATAAATTTTTTTTTTTTTTTTGAAATATTGATAGACAGATAGCTATAAAATTGGAGAGGAGCTATAAAATTTTATCATGTTACCATCCAAGTTTTTTTATTTGCATATATATACCCTACAACTATTTAAGGAATACGTCTACTACTCTACTCTCCGTATATTTTTATGATGCTGCCGGGTAAAATTTTCAATAACCGTTAATTGGCATGTGTGATAATTAATTAGAAGCGTTATGATCATCGTTGGGGAGCCAAAAAATAAAAAATAAAAATTATTATTATTAGACTAGACTGCAAAGGTGGCCTCTGTCAAATTGAGTTGTGATAGGTGTTTCTTTTTATTATTCATATTTTAATTTTTGCAAGATTAATTTCGAAACGAATGTCTCGAGAGCTCTATAACAACCTTAATAATCGCTTTTAGAAAGATTTGAACCCACCAACCAAAGACGTACAACAAGATGCAAAAAAAGCTTACCTTGAAGCGATAGAAAAATAATTTATGATAAAATTTGATTGGGGAGGAGGAGGCAATGCCACACACTGTCACTAGGTCTAGGAAACATGAGTTACGTAGGTCTTCTTGGCATGTGTGGAGGATATTAATCAATATATATATATATATATATATAGATTGATAAAAATGAATAGGAATCGAGTTAATATTTAGGCACGGATTTCTTTTTTTCATGTGCATATATCTTATTCACAGCTAATTTAAATTAAGAGATGTTTTAGTTTATTTACGAAGATTTGAAATTTTATAAAGTATGTTTGCTCACTTTTAGCCATTTAAATCGCTTATAAAATGACCTAGAATCATTATGCTGATTTGGGTTTTAGTAGAATTAGCAAACTTTTAATATGAGAAATCCTTACTATTCCTTTTCTCTTTTCCTTTTTTTAAGTTAAAATCTATTTGTATGTGTAATTTCTTAAATCAACGAGTCCTTGTTCATTTTTTTTTTTTTGGTGATAACTAGATATTGTTTCATTCCTGTGTCGTTTATATATTATATTATGATTACTTTGATATCGTATCTCATTTCATTATGGTTAGTTTCATAATTGTATTAATTAAGATGGTGAATATATTCTCAGAATCTTATTTTAGAGCAATTTAGTGGATGGGGATACTTCAAATATCAAATAATGATCCTACCCTATACCATAGAATTTAATAACTGAGCATAGCTTAAAGATTTTACGTACAAATACAATTGAAATCTTTCTCACATTTACGAATAAATATATACAAGAAAGAATAATTGTTTACTGAAAACTTCGAACTCATTCATTTCAGCATAGGAAAAGAGTGTTTACCCTAATGATTATTAACCAAAGAGCTTCGATGTGACGATTTCTTTATTTGTTCTCTCTATACCATTAGGCAGATAAAACAACATCAATTATCATATTTTATTCATCAAAGAAGGGAAAAAAAAGAAAAAGGATAAGTAAAACAAGGAATTAATTCTTATAAAAATCATTCAGAGATGTGGTGTTTCACGTACGCAAGTTGGGTAATGGTACCTTACCTGTTTGTCATAAATGAGACATCCATTTTTAAAAAAAAAGAAGCCCAACTCGTGTGGTACTGGTACATGACTTAGCGTAGACTTGCGGGACTTTTCTTTAATCTTTCACTTACTAGTTACCAACAATCTATTTACAATAAAATATAATCAACCAATCCAATCTTCAAATTCATAATTATTATAATTGTAAACACAAACCAAAGGAAATGAAAAACATAAGTAGAGAACAAAAGAGGCGCAGTTTGCAGCTATAGAGAGGCTCACAGCTTCAGTACAGCATTTGGTTCTCGGTTTTTTTTGCCAAAAATCACAGTCCCCAAGACCACTATCAGTTCTTCTCTGTCACTCCAATTCCAGCAAATCCAAACTTTCTGATAAAAACAATAAAAAGAGAAAACTATTATTATTGTTTTTGTTGTTGTTGTCAACCATTGTAGTACGTGTTAGCAAGTGTTGCTACTCTTTGGCTCTAACCCCATCCCCATATATCATATTAGTAGCTGTAAGCAGCTTCAGCGATTATCATCGGGCTGTTGGTGTTGTTTTTTTTTTTTTTTTTCTAGTTTTCGTAGAAGAACAATCCATTCATATTCATGGATGAAATGTGCGGATTTAACTCGACTGGTGATAAGGGCAGCTGCTGGGAGAATCTGGTATTTCCTACTTCGCATGAATATGATTACTCAAGCAGTCCTCTTGTTTACCCGGGTCGGATTCCCACGTTTGGATCCGATGAGTTACTATCTGCTGCTGCCTCTGCAATATCTGAGGCTGCCGCTCCAATTAGTAGTACTCCTCATCCTCATCCTCATCCTCAAGAGATTCAACCACCAGAGGTGGAAGATGTGTCCACTGTCATCAAAGCCAAAATCGCCTCACACCCATGTTACCCGAGACTCCTTGAGGCTTATATAGATTGCCAGAAGGTAAAATAAATAATTTCCTTTTTCTTAAAACAAAGAGTACTCTTTTTATTTTGTTACATAGTCTGGTGCAAAACTGGCTGGTAATTGCTTAATGGATTAAAGTCATTTATTTTATGTGTCAGTGAGTACTGCAGGAGGTAGCTGGCTAGCTAGAAGAGGAAAATTGAAGTACTCTTTTCTTTTGCTTTGTGCTTTTAATTCCCAACCTAATGAATGAATGAATAAGCGTTTAATTTTTTTTCTGAGGGTTAAACAGAAACTTTTCTGTTCACACAACAGTTTCAGTTTGCTCGGACTTTGAGCTTTTTACCTGCGTGCTTTGTGGAGGATTTTTTCTTCTTTTTTCTTTTCTTTTCTCTCTCTCTTTTTTTCTGTTCTTTTTTTTTTTTCTGGTTTCCATGTCTTTGATCTCCAGGATCCAAGATTTTTCTTTTTTTCTTTGCTTTTGCCTTGTGTAAAATGTCCAACATTCTTTTTTCTCTTTTCTTTCTTCCGGAAAACAGATTTTGGTGGTGAAGCAAGTTAATTTTGAGTTAAATTTTGCTGTGAAATGAAGCTCCATTTTGCTTATTACTTGGATGCTTAATTTTTTTTTTTCTCCATTTTTGGGTTTTTAGGTAGGAGCTCCTCCGGAAATAGCTTATCTGTTAGATGAAATTCGGCGCGAGAAGGATCTTTATAGACGAGACACGGTGCCCACGTGCTTTGGAGCCGATCCTGAGCTTGACGAATTCATGGTTTAACATTGCTTTTTTAAATCTTCAATTAAATTATCCGAGTTTTGTCATCTCTAAATTTTGCTTCTGTGCTTTTCTATTACAAGGAAACTTACTGCGACATGTTGGCGAAGTATAAATCTGATCTCGCAAGGCCTTTTGATGAAGCGACCACCTTTTTGAACAAAGTTGAATTGCAGCTTCGCAATCTCTGCACCACCACCGCCTCCGTTAGAAGCCTTTCTGGTCAGTCTCTCTCTCTCTTTCCCCCTCTTTCTCTCCCTCTCACTCAGTTCTCAAGTTTAGTGGTTGTTTGTTTTAAAGGAACCTCCCTTTTTTTCCCTAAGCTAAAGACTCATTGATTTTTGCGCTATATACAGTATTGTTTTTATTATTTTTACTCTGCGGGGAGTGGCATTATATCTGCACAGCTTACACAAATGTGTGCCTAAAACCGAAAGAAACAATGACATCGCTGAGACCAGCAGGCAAATTTCTTGTGTGTTTGTGCGTGTGATCATGGCTCACCATAGCATAGCGACAAAGTACCATTGCTGCAGTGGCTAGTCTAAGTTTAAAGTTCAAAGTAGCCACTAAACTAATTGTATTTATGAGAACTATAGGAATACTCAAAGAATAACGAAAGGGTTTCATGTATATCATTTGAGTGTGCACAGGCATATTAAAAACAAAAACCCTAGATATGAATGAAAGAGACCCCTAGTCTTAGATTAGTGACTACTTCTCTCTCCACCTTCATTCGCGTGGTTTATTTTGTGTATGGTTCCAGTGGTTATGATTGTATATATCTTATTATTATCTCTCTTTCTTGTTTATACATGAAAGGGTAAGCATAAATTGGTCAAGGTTTCTGCAGTAATGGACCTTGTAACAGTGTTTTTCTTTTTGGCCTTCATGATCTTGTTTCTTATGTTTGTTTTCTTTTAATTCCCTTTTCTCTTTGCTTGAAGTGAAACTTTGTGTTAAGAAAATCTGATTTTGACGTTTCAGATTTCAGTGATGACATAATAAATAGTTTTTTTGATTGTTTGAATAGTGTGACCTTGGGTTTTTTTCTTTCTTTAAAACACAAAATTGCTAGAGAAGTTCTAGGCAAAAGCTTCTTACAGTAACAAGTTCTCTTCTTAACTTACCAAGTTTAGTATTTATGGATTTTCCCAAGTTTAGTTTTTACAGATTAATATTTTAGTAAGAATATCTTTCTCATTCTTTGGCTTTTTCAGCATAAAATATGTCATGCTTTTAACATGGGAACTTGGTGTGAAATTCATACCATTTACTGCCTTTTTTCAGTATGATTGTAGAATATTTTTTTAGGATGCTTGGTTTGGTTTGGATAACTTATTCCACTCCTCTCATGAACTTGAAAAGTTATAATGTCAGTCATGTGAAGATGAAATTTGTTTTGAGTGGAAAAGCAAATATATTTTCATTTGTTGATAATTTTTTTAATTTGGTTTCTTGTGAGGTCTTTGACTTAGAAGAAATAGGGTTTGGCTCTCGTGCAATAGGAGAGTTAATTGTCATTGCTAAATAATTTGGAAGAAAAATATTATTTTGGCAGCTGGATAGATAGTATGCTAACATGCTTGAATCTAAATCTAAATTAACAAATCCTTCTAAAAAATTAACCAGGAAGTTCCAATAAAATGATAACCTTGCGGTCTTGTGTTGAAAGGAATTTGAGTTGAAATCATTCTATGCATCAGGCTTAAAATTCATTAGGTAGATGCTTCATGAAAAGGTTAAGATTTGACAGTAAATAGGGACTTGAAATTTTTCCTTCTTAAGATCAAACATAACTTGTGCCGAAATGGAATTCAAGTTAGTAAGTTCAGTTGATGACATTTCTTTTTTCCTTCTATTTGAAAATGATTAAAGAAAAATTTTTGATTCATGTACTGGATCAACATGTATGCTTTGAACCTGTCTTACATAAAATAAATAGGTTGTCAAACTTAAAGGCAAGGCATGGCCTGTAATGATGTCTGATCCTTGCTTTAAAGGATTCAAGTTCCAACATAGATGTAGTGGTAGATGAGAAATGGGCATCGGGAATTGTCTGAGGCTGACTGCTTTGTCTGCCGCTAAGGTACTATTGCCTCTCAGATCTTCTTGAAATTTGTTTTGAATTTAGAATTGTAATTAAATAGTTAATTATGCTAAGTAGATATAGTTGTTCTTTAACATCTGGCATCCTCATCATCCACCACTCTAGATTCGCATACACATCTTTCTTATCACATGATCTTAGATCATGGCTTTCTAAATAAAGAACACGTTTTGGTGTTTAATGGTATGTTGATGAGTGCTGCCTTTTGGCTTTCTTAAAATTTGAATCTTTTGTTGATTTCTCAAATTCCTTTTTTCAAGTCAATGCAGCTTTCCATCCATTATATATATATGATAGCTGAGAACAAGTTAGGCTTAGTACAAATCACATTTGTTGATTATGCTTTTGCTTTACTAGTTCCTTTAAGGACTATAAGATATATATATAGTGATGTAGCATTGATTTGTTCCTTTTTAGTAAATAACATGTCAGAGAGAAGCTGCTGTTGTCTCCATTTGCTATGGAGTGGAAGTCATGCAAATGGCATGGGCACAGCAGCCTTCCATATGATTAATTGTAGTTGTTGTTTGCATAAAAAATAGTTGCAGATCACAGTACTTTGGCTGGTAATGGTTTGCAGATATAGTTTTTCAGTGTGAAAGTACACATTACCTTTTAAGTGATCAATGTTATTAACATTTTTAATTAGTCTAATATTCTCTTTGTTTCTCCTGTGCTTAAGTGGGTTCACCTTAATAATCTTTTGCCAAAAGAAGATTTTATATTTAACTTAATTAAAGAAGAAAAGGCTTCTAAGATTCTTTAAGCATGCCGCCATTGCAGATATCCACTTGGGACATTTACATTAAATTGGCATAAATTCATGTGGCCGGATTAAGGTGTCTATATGTGCTAGGGACAGGCTGCTATTTGTATTTGATGATTTGGTTCTGTCCACATAATCCTTTTGCGTCTTTGCTGGCCTCTGATCATTTTGTTTATTAATAAAGTTTCTGTATTCTAGGATAATTTAGTGGTGCTTGTTCTTGATTAATGTTTCTGTTAGCTCATGCTCGTCATTTTAGTTCCAGATCATTATGGATGGATTGGTCTTATCTTTAAGGTAGAAAAAGCACACGGTAGTTCACTTCATTTTTGGCTAGTAATCCTGCATGGCATATGCAATGCCTGTGTTTTATTCGATACCTCTTTTTGGTTTTATTTTGTTTCATGGAGACTTTGATCTTAAATGTCAAGCAATGCTGTCATTTCATTTCAATTTTTTAATTAAAATTTATGCCACTTCCATCAGTGACTTGCAACAAAAACATTGTATAAATGAAAAGAGTTTAGGATATCTAGTTGTATGAAATTGTCATATACAGTTTGCATATAATAATGGTACAGCAAGCCGCTGTGTTCGTTTTACATTTCCTCTTTAGATTTAATGTTGTTAATTACTCCCACATGTAGAAACTTGGCCTCTAGATCAGTTTGTTAGCATGTATATCATTGTTGCTTTGGATGAATTTAAGCTTTTTGGCCGGATTCCTAGCTGATAATTTTTAGTTTCTTTTGAAGACGCAATTGGTTAACTGTGTCTATGTTCAGTTGGCACGTCACTCTTCCAAGCATGGAGGGAAGTGATTCAAGTCCCAATTTTGGCACTCCAGTGTCTCCCTTCTAGTAATGTAGTGAGGGTAGTTTATCCCCTAAAATATGATGGCAGTAGATACATAGATTCATTATGAATATAGAAATCAGACAGCATTATAACATATGAATGATCTAGTTGGTCTTTGTAGTAGGTCTCTGATTATAAAAATCAGTAATTAAAAAAAATGTCATGGGTGCATAGTAAATATAGCTCAGTGTCTGTTAGACCTTGGCGGTATCATTTATTACGTCAGAGTATTTATTTTTGGTTTTCTCAGTGCCTAGCTTGTATCGAATCAGGTTATTAGATTTGTTCCGCTTTTCCAGAAGGGGCTGGCTTGACGTTTTCAGAATTAACAGGCCATGTGATAACACGGGTTTTGGTTGAACAAGTTTCAAGAGGAAAAGTCCGGAATTTGGCAAGCCTTTGACCGGAGTTTGAAGGGGCAAACCACTAAAAGCTTGATTAGTAATATAATAAAGTGACTTTTTAATGCGGGGGAACCCCGGGTAGAGCGGGTGGCCGGACGTCACATGGACCCCCGCAGTTCCCGCTGAGGTTCAGCATTTTTAGACCAAGTAAAAATGTTAAACTTTCAGTTATTGATTCATTCATTCACCTCGCCAGTCTTTACAATCAGTACTGAGGAGCTTACTGATTTGGTGCCTGTGATTTGTTCCCTGTTTTTATTGGTGGGTGTGTCTTCGTGCTTTTCATTATGGCCACTCACACGTGTCTGATCACTGCTCAGTATGGTGTGGGGTCCCTCCTGTTTATTCATAATACTGGCCTCTTTTTGGTTCAATTTGCCCATCAACCTGCTTTCCTTTGGCCCACTCATTCACTCCCTATGGATCTTGTTGTTGCGCCCCTTTCGCTGTTCATACCCCATTCCCTACAGTGCTTTCTCTAATTGAATTGGAGAGACTAACCTTAGATTAATATTATTATTATCAGACAGTTTAAATTTATACATATTTTTATTATTTTAAAACATGTTTGTTTAACAAATACTTAAGCATATATAATTTCTATCTATATTTATTTGTTGGACAGATGTCTACAAGACTACAACTATCCAATTAGGGGAATATTCTTCCCTCTTCGGTGGGACTCAGAACCTGCCTGTGCCCTCAATGATGGGCTTTGGTTAAATGGGCTATTATTTATTGTATTTGTATCTTGACAAATATTAGAAAGCCATATACCCTATGAGCACAAGAGAAGAGGGTTGAAACCAGGGCTCGGTCGATATCTCAAAAATTCAGATAATATGAAAGTCATTTGGTCCATTTGATGAATGTGGTGGTGGTTGGGTCATTAGCATATTTGGGTTCTGAGAGTCTACTGTCTATGCTGGGCAATATCAATTATATTGGGTTACAGTAATGGAGTTGTTTTGGAAAACAAGGAATAAGATCACCTTAGTATTATTATTATTATTATTGCAAGATTTGCTGGGGTGTGGCCACTGGGCGGTACATGAGGGGGGGCCTGTGGTTGGTCTGCGGTTGGAGCGCGGCTGGCGGGCGTTATTAATGTTGCAAGTACTGTTTCTTCTTCTGCGTCTAAAATTTATTCGTGATGGCCGTACGGTCGTCATGTCAACTCAAGTGTCTTGACTGACAATCGACATTACTACTCACTGGGCTTTCTGCGTTCCATTTGCCACATGTGCTCCTTTTTTCACGGTCCTCACTGTTCTCTGACCTTCGGCCTTCAATTCATTTTTTTGCGTCCCGGTCCCTCCACTTTTATTGGCCATTTTTCACCCTATTATTCTGTCCCTCTATCTCTTACTTTTCATTTTATGTCATTGCTAGATGATGTGTTTGTATCTACCTTTTGCCGCTTGGCTTAGCTTTTGTGATCAATTTGACCATCATCCTCTAATTGGAAAGAGTCTTTGAATTTATTATTAATCCCAGTGAGGGATGCACGGGATTGAAATTTTCCAATACCAGTAATTATTTAATTTCATGGACCAATTCGAATTAGTATTTTTTTCCTTAATTGATAATTTACATATTCCCGCGTAACTTTATTTTTTGGTTAAAAAGAATGATGTGAACTTATATATGAGAATAAGCTGAGGAATTAATAAATTTTATCTGGACAGAGGACGGTGCCGCGTCGTCCGACGAGGAGTATAGCGGTGCGGAGACAGAGGCGCAAGATGCAGAAGCAAGGGATGAAGATCGACATCTTAAAGATAAGCTTTTACGTAAGTTTGGCAGTCACATTGGTTCCTTGAAGCTGGAGTTCTCGAAGAAGAAGAAGAAAGGAAAGCTGCCAAAAGAATCACGGCAAACACTGCTTGACTGGTGGAATGCTCACTATAAATGGCCATACCCGACGGTAAATCTATTTACTTTTAAATTGGTCTTGAATCTCGCTTCTTGCTGTAAGGCCGCCCTGTGCCTGCAAGTGTTTCATTTGAGGTTCTTTTCAGTATACTACATACTAGAATTATCCCATTTTGAGTTATGAAGCTTCACATAATTTAGATCCTGTTGTATTTGCAGGAAGCTGATAAGCTTCAACTGGCTGAATCAACGGGACTAGATCAGAAGCAAATCAATAATTGGTTTATAAATCAACGCAAGCGTCACTGGAAACCATCGGAGAACATGCACTTTGCCGTAATGGACAACCTTTCTGGGCCATTGTTTACCGACGATTGAATTTCAATCTGCATGTAAATTCCCAGTTGCATCAATCTGATAAACTAACGCTTGTGTTGGCTTCTTGTATATTTCTAATATGCGAACTTTACACTGATACTGAAAATGCACATTTTGATTATTTAAAGGGAAAATTATCGTATTTTGCTCACTGCACGTACATTTTCAATCGATCAACATTCATGATGAAATTGTTACGTATTTAGTTTGGATGCATGGTCATGACAAACGTAGGACATCATAGGCCACGATTGGTTTCCCCGACAATCAAGGGTAAGAAATTGGAATATTTCTACTTTCTACTTTATGTTTTTCCATTTAGCACTTCAACCGGTATCCAGTAGCATTGATAATTTATATAAATATAATGCTGGAATGTTCTGTCTGTCTCCTAATAAATCAAAAGAGATTCTGCGTAACTTCTGCCTTTGCCCACTGAGATGCGGATTAAAAGTCTAGAATGTGTGAACTAAATCTAATCATGCTAATAAAAAGCATGCAAGGAAATAACCTACTTTAAGAAACCGAAAAAGAATACAGGGAAAGGAATGAGGTTCTCTTAAATTTAAATTCTGATATGCTTACATATTTTTGTGCGGCTCTTTCTCTATTAGAAAAGCCAACCTTTGAAAATCTGATTCTTGGTTATCTACAGCTAGGATTCTTAATCCAATTATTTATGTCACGATCAACAACTTTATACTCTAATCTAATTGAAGTCTTAGCGTCTAGACTTTAATTATATCAAAAGCAAGGGATGGGATACAACTTGCACACCCACGGCTCCATCACAATCATGGCTGCTGGAAATGGTGGAAGCAGCCGTTGAAAGTTGAATCTTCCTTCCATTATTGTTCTTTTTAACATAACGCTAAAGGGTACTCGGTCATATTCAAATGAGTCAGTCCAGTGGATGATTCACTTTGTACAAAATAGTACAAGTATGTTCGTATTTGTGAAGATAAATTTTTGTTTAGTTTTTTTATATTTTAATTTAAGTATTCATTTCGTTTCTTATGTTTTAAAAATTATCTTAAAATATCTTTGTAGTTAAATACATTATATTTTTACCCTTATTTTTTTCTTTAGTTTTATAGTAATACCTTTGTAATAATATTCTTGACATTATTAATTTTTAGATAAAATTTAATTAGCAAATTAATCAATAAATATCAGTATGAAAGAGCTACTAATTTTTTATACTTGTGCAATGATCTTGCTAACAATTTATTTATAAATTAATTAATATCTGTAAAATTATAGCAATATTTAATATCCTTACAACAATTTTACTAATGGTTATGTTGAAAAAAAAAATAATGTATCAAATTAATCATAAACATAAAATATTAACATACAAAATTTTAATTTAATTTTTAAGGTTATTTGACAAATTAATAATTTTTTTTCTTTTCTTATTTTTAAGGTTAATTTGGTAAATTTAATAAATTTTTTCTTTTCATTTATATTCTCAAAAAGATAAGAATATTGTTACAACGGTATTGTTGTAAAAGGAAATGAAAAAGTAAGTGTATGAGTGTCATATATTTAACAACAAGAGTATTTTAAGATATTTTTAAGAGTGATGATACAACCACAAACTCTTATATAAATTTATTTTGTACAAATTAATGTGACATTAATTCATTGGTTGAATGAAAATATAAAATAATATAAATAAATCATGTGTGCTAAGTGATATTTAATTCAACCAATTTTATCATGCTATATCAGTTTGTACAAAATAAATTTATATAAGAGTTTGTGACTATATCATTACTCTTTTCAAAATATAAAAACTAAGCAGACTTAAATCAAAGAATAGAAACTAAACAAGTATTTAGCCTATTTGTGAAAGCAATGAAATTTGGGGGACTCAGATGTTGTGAGTCAATAATGTACATATTTTTTCAATTATATAAATTAAAATTGTATAAAAGTCGGGCTAGGCTTTAGTTCTATAAAGACCGGACTGAGCCCACAATAGAATGGAATGGTCCAGCCTAGAACGGGTAAGGTGAGTATGTAGCATCAACGTCAATGGGCCAATCAAATGTGGCCACAGACTAATATTATACAATGTAATATAATATTGGCATTTGGCAGTGCAGAGGAAACGGATAGAGCGAGGCGTGAAGTGAGAGGGATGGCTTCGCTTCAGCTGTGTCTTCCATTTTCATCAACAAGTAGAAGCCAGTTCAGGTTCAGTTACGGGCGCGTTCGATGCTCTAGCGAGCGACAGGAGCTCTTTAGCCGCATTGCTCCTGTCTACGATAACGTCAGCTAACCTCACTCCCTTTGCTTTTTCCTTGTTTGCAACAATTATTATATGCTATGTTTTTTCCTTGAAATTACAGTTGAATGATCTGTTGAGTTTCGGTCAGCATCGAATATGGAAACGAATGGCTGTTTCCTGGAGTGGGTATATATCTATTATCCCTTTTCTCCTTTTTTTCTTCTTCTTTTTTTTGTTTTTGTTTTTGTTTTTGTTACTATAATTGTTTATTGTTTTAATTTTTTTATGTGAATATTGGGTTTTTGGGACAGTGCAAAAACTGGAGACAATGTGTTGGATGTGTGTTGCGGAAGTGGTGATTTGTCATTTCTTTTGTCTGAGCAAGTTGGGTCTCAGGGCAAGGTTTCTCTTCTCTGGCAATCCTTTATTTCTCTTAATCCTCTGGTGGAGACGGAAATGCCTTATATAAAAACACGTGTTTTCTTTTCTAGTGAATTATGCATTTTGCATATTCTTGTTTACTCTATAATCACTTTCTGATTTATCTTTTCCGGATCGTGATTTTCAGGTGATAGGTCTTGATTTCTCCAAGAACCAACTGTCAATGGCTTCATCTCGGCAAGACTTAGTTTCAAAGGCTTGCTACGAGAAAATAGAGTGAGCATTGGTAAATCCAGTTGTTAAAGGCATTCAATCACCCTTTTTATAACTTTCTAATATAAGAAAAAACATATTTCATGCCCATTTTTCTTTGAGTTGATAATTGCATCTGGAACTTCAAAATTTTATTTCTGTTAGTAGTGTCTGGTTTTGGTAGCTCTCCAAAGGAAGTAATTTTCTGCTTGCATCTAGGTGGGTAGAAGGTGATGCTCTTGATTTGCCTTTTTCTGATTGCTTCTTTGATGCCATTACCATGGGATATGGACTACGAAATGTGGTAGATAAACGTAAAGCTTTAGAGGAGAGTTTCCGAGTTCTAAAACCGGGTATTGTCTAGTCTCCCTCTGTACGTGAATTTAAAAAAAAATTATCCAATTAAAACAGATGCATGATCAAAATTTTACATTCTTCATTGGATGTTCAGGCTCTAGAATTTCGGTCCTTGATTTCAATAAAAGCACTCAACCATTTACTACCGCAATTCAGGTACTCAATAAAAATGACCACTCAATAAAAATGACCTTGATGACACGTGCCCTTTAAAATGTTGATTTTCACTCTCTTTCTGATTTGAGATGGAAATTTATGGTCTATCGTTTACACTTATTATTGAATGTTGTTATTCTAATAATTTCTTTTGATCTTTATGGTGGTTGGATATGGTGCTCTTGTAGTTATATATCAGATGCAAACATTTCAAGTTATTTGTTTATTCTTTTTTCATTTTCCCCCTCAAGGAATGGATGATCGACAATGTTGTAGTGCCAGTGGCATCTGGCTATGGTCTTGCTGAGGAGTACCAATATCTGAAGAGTTCTATCAGAGAATTTTTAACCGGTTGGTAGCCTATCACTAAACTTATGGTGAAATATGATTGTTTTTATTTGATTGGTTGTAGAATAATCAGTCGATATAAACACGTTGTTAGCAATAAGACTCAAATAGAAATCCTCTGATTATTAAAATACATGGGGTATTTAATAGCATTTCTTGTGGTGGAAACCCAACACTTTAAGTTTCAAGAAGTCCTCTAGAAACTTTAAGTTTGAAGAAACCCAACACTTTAAGTTTCAAGAAGTCCTCTAGAAACTTTAAGTTTGAAGCTTCAAAAATTGTTTGCTGTAAGCTTTCTTGTCAATTACAGTACATTGTTTCTTAGTTGGATGAATCAATGAGTATCCAGTTTGTTACATTGCCACTATGATTTCCCTTCTATCTGCTTACAGTAGTGTTCTTCTGATGCAGGGAAGGACTTGGAGAAACTTGCTTTGGAAATAGGATTTTCTAGAGCCAAACATTACGAGTTAAGTGGAGGTCTAATGGGCAACTTGGTAGCCACACGGTAAATATATGTCGTGTTTGGCATTCTCCAGCAGGTTGAAGACGAATCTCTCCTTTCTCTTTTATTTTCCAAAGGCTAGAAGCCTGCAATTATTTAAGGTTCCCTACTGTTAGAGTGTTGAATTCTGAAATGTATACTATTAGGTTTGTTTTTCCCCAACTTTCCAACTATTTTGCAAAAAAGATTAATTTGATTGTATGCTTTGTCCTCATTTCTTTTCAGTCATTTTTACTCTAAACATAGATACAATTAAGAGGATCACATTAATAAGAACCATCAATTTTCATAGTGAAGGTTCTTAAAATTCTTCACTAATCCAAATCATGATAATTCAACAATGGAATCACAGAGTTTACATTAATTTAGACTCAATATAAATCGTGCTTTACATTGATCTTTAATCCGGGACCAATGTAGAATATACCTATTATTCGAATTAATAATTTTTAATAGGCACATGGTGCAATATAAGTGATTATATTTTACCTAGCAGCTAAAATTGTCTGGCAATATTCTAAAAAAATGAAATTAATGAATGAAGCCCTCATGCTAAATCATCATCTATGTTCTATTCAAGGTGAAAAATGATTAGTATGAGGATCGGACTCTACCATGGAAAGGTAAACTAGTTGTCACGAACCAACACTCAATCTTTTTAATCCTGCACATCAAGTGTTGGATGAGCCAACGCTTATAGCAACCAAATTGAGATTAACCACTCGCAACACAAATTTACAATGGTTTACACTTTCTCTACTAATGTGATAGGCTTGAAAATTGGCAAACCCTCAATAAATATGTACAAATCCTCTTATGCCAATAGTTAATTAACATTTCCTCCAATTGCCAATCACATTTCTATGGACGCTGAGCGCCACCATAAGGCCACCAAGATGCTTCCCAACAGCTTGGCATATATTATCTGAGATACCTGGAGGCTTCACTTCTAATATCAATCTGGTGCACTTGAAGTTCCTTCTGTCTTTGTTCTTTGGGTCATCTAGGGTAGAGAGAGCTGTTGGACATGTTGGCAACTGATGCATGGGCACCAGAATTCATGGGACAACAAGGGTCGTTGCAATTGTCATGAAGTTCCATGGTTCTTTCATCTATAAATGGGGGACTCGTGGGTCCAGGAAGTTGTTCTTCTGTTGTTAGCATTTGCAGCACTCTGGACATTGTTGGCCGTAATGATGGATTTTCTTGAGTGCTTAAAAGGCCTACATGTATCACTCTTAACACTTCATACTTAACATTGCTGTCATGATAGTTGTGCAACATGAGATTCTTGTCATAGAGTTCTTCCACTGTCCCAGCTTGAAAATGCTTCCATGTCTTGAAAAACAAACAAATTGTGTAATGGTTTATTTAATGATATATGTATGTATGTATGTATGTATGTATGTATGTATGTATGTATAGAAACTTATGTATGCATGTATAGAAACTTTTGGGTTATATGAAGTTTCTTCAACTTACAATTGTGAGCAGACTATCTGTGTATTCTGAATTTTTGCTTCTGTTGTTTTGTCTTCCGGTAACTATTTCCAGCAAAAGCATACCAAAGCTGTAGACATCTGCCTTTTCAGTCAACTGGCCATGGGCTAGGTACTCTGGAGCCATGTATCCTCTGAGAAATCATGAAAGAAAATTATAGCTTGCTTTTAACATATGTGGATATGATGAAACCGATTGTTCTTTGTTAGTGACTTTAAACTTACAATGTTCCTGCTATGGCTGTGCTTATGTGACTCTTATCTTCTTGGAAAGATCTGGCCAACCCAAAATCGGCAATTTTAGCTCGTAGTCTAGAATCCAACAAGATATTACTTGCTTTTATATCTCTGTGAATGATTCTGATCTTGGACTGCTCATGAAGGTAGACTAAACCTTCTACAGTTCCCAGAATAATTTCATATCTCTTCTCCCAGGTCAGTGTTTTAGCTTTGGCCGAATCTGTCGTGTCGCAATTAACCAAGTTATGATTATAAATAATCTGCAGCTATCATGTCATATGTGATAGATCTAGTTAAAACTTAGATGAACTACAAATACAGAGGAATTGTGGTTCAAGGCTATGCCTATTTGGAGAATCATCTGTCACCTCAAAACTCACACTCAATGATTTAGTAATTACCGAAGATGAAGCGATCAAGGCTCTGGTTAGGCAGGAACTCATAGACAAGTAGGCTTTCAGGTCCAGAACAACTGCATCCCAGCAATCTAACCAGATTTTTGTGTTCCACACTGCTTATAATGTTAACTTCATTGTAGAAATTTGCTGCTCTGTGTCTGTTGTTAAAGAAAAGTCTCTTGACAGCAATTTCTCTTCCATCAGGCAGAACTCCCTGCGATGATTCTTGTTATTTGCTAAAATCTAAACAAATATAAGTGGAAGACGAATCGACATAGGGGATAAGCTACCTTATAAACAGTTCCAAATCCTCCTTGGCCAAGCTTGTTGGCTTCGTCAAAAGATCCTGTAGCCTTCTCAAGTGTAGAGTACTTGAAGTTCAGGCTATCATCATTCAGCGTTTTCACCAATTTTTCTGCATCATTTGAACCTAGAAGGCCCGAACAACAGCACTAGAGAATATGAGGAAAAATTAAGAGGCAACTAGTTGTGCATTATAATACAGCATTATCCTCCTGCAGGTTCCAGTATTTGGAACTTAAACATTTAGGAGCTATAGGAAGTTTTATGAGTTACATGTATTTGGAGTATAAGAAATCCATAGGACCAACAATCCAACATATTCTGATCAAATGGCAGAGACGCCCTAAGCAACAATCTTCCAGAATGTATTTGATTTTGGATATGCAAAATTGCATAGAAAATAAGTTTTTTACCTCTTCTTTTCCTCTCTATGGATCTTTGCTTCCAAATACGAGTTCCAATAACTATTCCAACGGCTAAAACCACCAAGGCACTGACTACTGAAACTACTATAGCTGCAATCATCCCTGAAAAAATTCCATTGTATACAAATCCATGAACAGGCTAGATTATCAACATAAGAAGGTAAACTCCTGTGACCGCCACAGATGATCTAAATCTATGAAGTTAATCGTCTAATACACTGTGACTCAATTTTACAATGTAGCAAAAGATATGGGTGGAATCCAGTTACCTCTTGATCTTCCTTTCCCCGGCTCCTTGTTGAGGAAATCTTTATCCGAGTACCTCATGAAACATCCAGTATTCAGTGCTCGCCCCTCTGACCAAGGCAGGCACCCCAATATAGATGCAGATGCATTCGCCAAGCATGCCTCACAAGAACTAGAATTCAAGGTCTTCCAACAATTGGTCAACACATAAGCCGACTTATTTGCTGCACCTGAAACTTGCACTTGGACTCTAGCATAGCCTCCATTGCTTGGTGCAGAAGCAACTGCACGCATCACAGCCTTCCTAGCTGATTCTTGAAAGCTCAAGTTCTTTCTTGTCCCATTCCCACAAACTGCCCTGTCTTCAGGCCCTTCATACTCCCCAAAGAAGCTATAATTCTCGGATCTCATGAAGCATCCATCAAGGTAAATGCGACCACCATTGTAAGGGTAGCATTGGGGTAGCAGTGTGCGTGCCTCAGCATAGCATAACACACAGTCTAGTAACGAGAGGTCCCCATAACATTGTGCAAGGCCATAGTTAATGTCCAGTCCTGAACCCGTTACTGCCAATCCAAAACCAGATGTTCGCATTTGTTCACTTATGTTCTCCATTGTAGTAACAAAATTTGGCACAAAAATGCTTGAGTTGTGCTCCAGTTGGTGCCCACAAGTAATATTCACAGTGTGAACTCTCGGATCACCCGCTACTCTAACTAACATCAATAGAGATCCCACGAGGAACAAAAATGCTTTCTTCATTTTAGTTTTTTGGGGCGACTTTGGATTTGTATAAAACTCTCTCAAATCTTGTTTATGAACGAACCCAGAAAAAAAAATCACAATAGGAAAACGGAACTAGTTTTTGTATATTCTTCTGGTAAATAGAAATGAAAACAATAGAACAGGAAACAAGAGAGAATTGAGAAACAAATCAGGTGAAAAAAGAAAAAGGGGAAATGAGGCTTGAACAATAATAGATTAAAGAAATGTTGTTCTAGAAGAAGAAAAGACAAAATTGTCAAGCCATTATCCTGACAAATGCCGCGTCAGTTTCTGACACCTCAGGCTCAGCGGCTCCTTACTCAAATGGCAAACAGAAGTCAATTAGTCAACCCCGCAAGGTGTGGCTAATCCCGAAATTTCACTGACAAGGAAATTTCGGCACCGGTTTCTCAAATCTGAACAAGAGGGTTCCTGGTTGTTGTTCATTTTCCGCTGCCACAAGTGACAAGTCAAAAAGGCATAATCTGGAATCTGCCTGGATTACTTACACGAAGTCTTCTATTTCACACTTAGACAAGCACAACTGACTTCGGATTGTTTCCTATGGTTTAAAAATGACTGTCATAACCCAACCCACCCCACCACCTTTCTGTCCTTTATTATTATTATTATTATTATTCTCATAAAAAAACTTGAAGAAAGGGGACCCATAAACGTTTGATGAAATTTTGGTAAAAGGAGTTTCTAGTAAAATGTCGTCTTCGATGATCTCCGCAAACCCCACCACCGAGTTCAACCCAACCTACCCTCTTTAATTGATTTAATTATACAGAGGAAATGGGCTCCACCCTGTCACCAACATACAGCCGGGACATTATTGCACCAAACCCAGCTCCAGACTTTGATTTAATTAAACCTTACTGAAACTAGAAGCTTTTGTAGCGCCATTCATTTCTTGACAGCTATCCCTTGAGACACTCCTATCTGTGACAATTTGGGTCCGGATTATTTTTTGGAACCGAAATAAGAATGTTTAATTTGAAAAAAATTAATTTCATAAATAAATAGGTTGAATTTGTGTTGTTGGTGTAAATTTTATCACAACTTATTAAATAATAATTTTAATTAAGGATGACTCTCTTAAAAAAAGAAAAACAAATATTATATTGGTGATATTATATATTTTTTAAGTTAAAATGAAAGATAAACAAATTAATTTATTCATTTATTGAATGAAATTGAAGTCAATCCTTGATCTTATGATTTATTTAATAGTCAAATTTTGACCTAATTCATTTAAAATCCTGATTACCACTCCTCGTACAAATGCATGCAATTTCGGACAAGCAGTCTAGTTAATTTGTTCTTTCAGTTATTAGACCAGTACTAAAAACGTGTTCAGTTTCGTGACAATCGTTCTATGAAGAAGAAGCTTTCATGCAACTTCCCATTGAACCCAACACGAGGGTAACATGCATGCCAATGAAAGTATGTGCGAAATGGGACCGAGATTCATTTCTTGATATGAATTTCTCGTAAACGAACATGATTATAAGGTAATTACGAATATAAAAAATAGTTAAATTTATTACCAACACACACACACACACACTCTGCTAATACACATACGCACCTTATAAAATTTGTGAAAGTTGAGAAGAGATTAAATAATGTGAGGATCAGGAGAGCATGATAATATAATTTTCTATGCATGGATTCTGAATTCTGAGTGGGATCGTGAGCCTTTTGGAACTTGAAAGTGATGGGAAGAAACTAAGCAAACGAGGATAGTATACATAGGGTGGTCGTGAGAGAAGTCAAAGAGAGGATCAGAGTGGAAAGCATTTTACTTGTTAAAAATAGTGAAAAATATAGTCAATAATTAAAGTGGGTTTCAGGGCTCATTGTACAAATGCGCAATTTATAAAGAATAAGAGTATTCCTTGCAGGCAACGCACCTTAACAAGTCAATTTAATATGGATACCTTAAGTCTTAACCACGACTTTAGTTTGGGAATTAGGATTGCTTATAACTGTTTGACTCATCCTCATATTTTTTTATAAACCATCTATTAATTTGTCAAAATACTCACCATATCTATTGACTTGAGAATTACTCATAAGCAAAAATGCTCGTTTGCACTAAATTATAAGGATAACATCATGTTCGAAATTTGCCACTTAACAACTCAATATTTGCATGTTACAGGCATTTCGTTTTTCCAATGAGCTGAAGTGGTAGCAGCTGGCTGTCACATAAGCTAATTCTCAAAAAAGCAACTTCGGTGTCAACAATCAACTATAGCCGCCGCTGAAAGTGCTATATATACATATGGGACGAATCGGCAACCCCCTAAAATTATACATATTTTTACACTAATTTCTGGCGATTAGATTTAGTATATATCAACGGCCAAGATTTTGTAGGATTTAATAAATCTTTGAACTTGAGGATGCTTTTCTAGTTTCCTATTTGAAAGAAATTGGAAGCCACAGCCAAAGCTGAAAATGATTTGCACATAAAATGCTGGTAAATCAGTCGATCTTTTTCGCTTGATTCCACTGAGACTTCTCTGTTTCCATTTTTAATATAGTCAGTACCAGTACAACTGTCAAATAAGGCATCCCCACTGCATATTTGCGGATGCAGACACTTCCAAAGACAAAAATTTTAGATGTAAATTGGAGTACTATACACAACTGATAGATCCTTCCAGTACAACACTAAATAAATATATATATATATTGTTGAGACGATTTACATAAACTATTTAGCTCAATCAAGTTATCAAAAGATTTTAGGATGATATAAACAAGGCTAATGCTAAGTTACATGCATGTACCTTACAACCCTCTCACATGAATAGTGAATGATGTGGGTCCACTCACTATTCATGTGAGAGGGTTGTAAGGTACGTGCATGTAACTTAGAGGGATCCTATAAACAATCGGATTGTGTTCAAAGAGTTGAGATTGTATGGCTGAATAGCTTTGTATCCCAGGAGATTAAAAAGGGTCACAAGGGGACCATAACTGACAGCTTGCAGCATCATTAATGGAGAACACTCAATTATGAATTCTTTTTGGGACAAAACTACGGTGCAACTGCACCTAACCATTAGATCTGGACACATGTACTATAGCTGAATTCAATGGTTAGGTGCAGCTGTACTATAGCTGAATTCAATGGTTAGGTGCAGCTGTGGTATGGTACCACCATACCACAATAGTTAGACCCTTCTTTTTTAACGTGAAAAAGGATATTGAAGCAGTTCAAAGGACTAACCATATCAGGAATAGCACAATTTTCGATGTGAACAGGTTTAGCACAAAGTAATAGGGAAAGAATATTTTAGAGGAAAAGGTTCATGAAGGGTCATATAGGCTCGATGTAACTATTTGTCACGCTGATCCCTAACGACTGGGAGTAAGATTCATTTAGAATTGGATGTTGAAGGAGTACCCACCGAACTAATTTCAGAACCATTAGGATTGAGAAATGGGGGCTGTGTTGGCTGCAGGATTTCGTGATTACCTGTGAGCATTTTCACAACAATTGACATTGATGGTCGGAGTTCTGCAGAGGCTTGTACACATAGTAGGCCTATCTGAAGCAATCGTGATGGTTCCCCTTCTTGAAAATTACCCGCTAGGGCTGGATCAACAGCTTCATGGAGTCGTCCCTTTACATAAAGATCCCAGACCTTATAACAAGAGAGATGAAAGTTTTGGTAAGTTTGAAGGCTTGAAACGATAAAATACTCACCACTAGAAAATGAACTATCTTAGATATGCCAAGTTAAAAGAATCACCGTCTGCAGGATGGAAAATGAATTTTGAGTGAACAAATTGATCCTCTTCCTACATACGACTTCAATAACAACAACTCCAAAACTATAAACATCTGCCTTCTCTGTCAGCTTGCCACGAACAACATACTCTGGGGCCATGTAACCCCTATCATGAATTCAAAATCTAAACTTTTTAGCAGAAGGGAAAGGAAAATGACTTCTTCATACTGCAATTTTAGAAAAATGCAAAGCTAGTAACAATCTGTAAAGAGAAAGGAGAGGCTAAAATATTTGCTGAAAAAGGTATTATAATTTATCAAACTCACCTGACTCAGATACATGATATAAATAAAAACCCAAGCGACAGTGAAGTGAGTTTTTTGGTGCCAAATATAGTAGGTGTTGACATAATCCCAATGCAAAGCAACTGATGTGTGCGGAATTGTCCATATTAGGTTAATATGTCTAATTGGAAAAGAAAGTGAAGATATTTTTCCTATATTACATTGATGATAACAATTGAAATATCATAGAACATGAATGCTAATGAAGATAATCAACAAAACTCTGAACTTACAGAGTGCCAGCAAGGGTAGCACTGATGTGGGTAATATCTTCTGGAAACAATCTCACAAGTCCAAAATCAGCAATCTTTGCTGTGAATTCTTCATCAAGTAGTATGTTGCTAAGCTTTATATCTCTATGTATGATTCTCAACTTGGATTCCTCATGAAGATAGGTCAAACCCTCTGCTGCGCTTAATATGATCTTGTATCTCACTTCCCAGCTTAGGGGCTCAACATCTTGTCTAACTGAATTAAATTAATAAATTTAAAACTAGAATATATTAATAAAAAATAATCACAGTGCTTTCATTTAAATAAGGATTCATAGATGAGATACCAACCAAAGAGGTTATCCAGGAGGCTCTGATTTGGCACAAATTCATAGACAAGAAGGCTTTCGGGGCCTGTAATGCTGCATCCCAGGAGCTTTACGAGATTTTTGTGATTGATGCCACTAATCAAATTAACTTCATTGAAGAAATGATCTACCCATTGCGTTGTATTATAGAAAAGCCTCTTTACTGCTACGGCCTCTCCCCCAGGCAAAGTTCCCTAATTTACAAAATGAAATGCTCCCAATGAACTCCACATGTAAGACATGATTCTCTTCATGAAGAACCAAAGGTAAAATTATATCATACTTTATAAACTGAACCTGATCCTCCTTGTCCCAGCTTATTGGATTCATGGAAGTAATTTGTAGCCTTTTCAAGAGTTTCATATGAGAAATTCAGCTTGGATTTATTGACAGCAACCTGTAAAGCTCCTAGTTGCTTCCGCTCTTTGATAGATGTTCGATAAATCACGGTGTCAAAGATTTAAAATCAGACAGCTTGTATTCTGAAAGCTTGAATACAAAGATTTAAAATCAGACACCAGGTCTCAAATACATACCTCGTCTCTTCTGCAAGAGTTTTCTTCTAACAAAGAAAGCAACCAATGAGAAGACCAGCAGAAGAGCCACGGCAGATGTTGCAAGGATGACAGCTAGTTTGTTGTCTCCTGGAAAATATTAACATTATATTATGTCATTAAAGTGTATCCGGCACAGAAGCAAACTACAAAACATTTCACATGTAGGTTTGTACAACTTCTAGAGAATATAAATTTTCATCCATTTGATTTTAAAAAAAAAATGAACCTGCAATTGTGAATAAATTATATATATTCTAGGAAACACAGAGCTACAAAATATCAAATTGACCTTCACATATCTTGTTACAAGAAACAAAACAAAGTCTACAAATCTTAACAAATTAGGATTTGGTTCTTTGGGAATAAGAATTGGAGTACTGGCCAACTTAATTTCACTTTTATCAACTGGTTTCTTGTATATATAACCTTTGGATATGAACTCAAAGAGGAAGGTCATACACTTGTCAAAATGATAGCCCAGAAAAGGGGGGAAAAGAAAAAAGAAAAAGGCAAAATCAAAGTCACCTCCGTTCCCTGGAACTGGATCAGGCCCTGAATTGTTATAAAACCTTTGAGTTGAATACCTCAAGTAACATCCAGCATTCAAGACCCGCCCTTCTTCTTTTTGGGTACAAGATGCAATCCTAGACACTGCATTCTCCAAACAATTTTCACAGGCACTTCCATTAACAAACTCCCAACACTGAGCCAACCCATGAACCGAAACATTCCCTTTACTGAAAGTCACAGACCCAACAAAGAATCCATCATTTTTAACAGCTTGCACACTCAAATTCCTCACCAACTCAATAGCGTTAGCCCCAAAAACAGTATTGTTCCCGCCAAAATCCTTACTCCCGCAAACAGTTCTGTCTTGTGAACTCAAAGATTCGTTAAAGAAATCATAATCATCGTACCTTAAGAAACATCCATCATAAAAGACTCTGCCACCCCGTGTAGCTAACTGGAATGGGAGGCATTTCAGGACCTGGGTTTTGCACTGAGCAAAACAGAGGTTACAATCATTTGGAGAAAGATCTTTCATGCACTCACCAAATGCATAGACTGATGCAGTCCCCGTTCCATTTACAACAGCTGCGTATCTTTGTCTTGCTATAAGTGGAGTCACTATGTCCATGGCTGCTAAGAAGTTGGTTATAAAAGTTCGGCGCAGTGATGATGAAGCAGTCCTGTTGGTGCATATTAGAGCTGCCCGTGTAGCTCTTGGATCACAAAGCAAAGGCTTTGCAAAGAGAGAGATGGAGAGAAGTAGTATAAAGAGAAGATAATTACTCATTAACAGAAGCTGAGTTAATTAAAGTGGTGTGTTTTTGGTTACTTAGCTTGGAACTTGAAGAAGGAAAAATTATGCGACTACGAGATTGGAAACGAGAAAGAAACAGCTGGGCTCGGGCTCAGGTATCTCATTGGGCATTGCAGACAAGACATTGATCGAGTGTTGAGGGGGTATGTTTCTGTGACAGTGGGGCCAAATGGAAACGTGTGATCCTGTGGTTTGGCGGTTATTTGAGATATTTTGAGATCCACGTGAAAATAGGTCTGCAACGGTTTAAGTAATGGTAGATACTAGGTACCGAGTGCGCAGGAAACGGTAGTCAACTCAACCCGTGCGAAAGCTAGCGAGAGTTCAATACAAGATGAGACTTGAGAGCACATAATAATTAACCAAACACAGGAAATTGATGGGTATTTCCGTATGTTGACTATAGGAATCCAGCACTCGCGGCCCCCAGACACCGTGCGTTTTTCAAACAATGGACGTCTAAAAAGACAGAATTAATGCTCAAAGGATATGTTTAAACTTTGGCGTGCTACTCAGACCTGGTCTATGCTGGATTATTTTATGTGCGCCATATTTAATGAGCACAAGGGTACGGATAAATGTGGGCATTTAGTCAATTTCTAGAGCCAAAATAGGACCCCGCACTCCTGTATCACCTGTATTCTTCTTCTTCGTTTTCTTTTTTAAAATTATTTATTAAATGTGTTTTAATAGTTTTTTAATTTAATAAGTTTATCAATAATATTTAACTATCTTCGGTAATCTATTGTTGCCATCGGTGACACGCATCGCTGACCACTATCATTCGCCGTCAGCCGCTGCAATCAAAATTTTTCCTCAATCTTTTGATGTTAAATTTAGTGTTATTAGAATCTTTTTCTCTATCTCCACTTAACGGTACTAATATCATTAATGATGGAGTTTTCGATCATCGTAAATCTATATTTGAAATTTTAAATGTTTATACACGACGAACAAGAGCTTTACTGATGGTGTTACTAACGCCTTTCTCTAGAGCTCAAGGAGAGAATTTTAACCAAATTCAACTTAAACAAAGAAAGTTCATAATTTTCACGGTGGTCAGCGGTGGCCTGTGGTGGCTGCCGATGGTTGATTAATTCTTTTGATAAATCAAAATAAAATAATTTAATTCTATTAATAATATAAACTATTATAATACATAACACAATATATGTCATATCAAATATGATACTGTATCAAACATATCGCACATTATTTAATTTATTACCGTCCTATTTAATTCAATCTAATATAGTGTGGCATAGTAAACGCACCAGAAAGTGCTTAAACATAACTAGTGCTAGGTGGCCGCAGCCAGCCTCAAATAGAGACTTGATGAGTATTTTGACAATTAAGTCAGACAGTTGTAGGCGACGATGGACCACTGACTCGTTTGAACTTATTGTTGGGAAAATATGCTCTTTAAAAGCATATGTGTTTATTTAATTGTAATAAATATTTTTTTGATTAATAAAATTAATGAGGTATTTTATTCAAATATCTTAATTGCATTAATATTTTGATCAAAATCCATTTAATCATATTATATGTATTTATGTGATCACCATGTGGATTCACAGAAGATATAAATACAAGTTATCTTATGATTAAATAAATTTAGTTTGCAGTTGATAAATAAAGTTGGGCACTTTATTTAGGTATAGACTGTAATGAATTCATTGAATGATTTGTCTTAATCATGTATGAATTTATTGATGTAGTATGACTACATTGAACAAGATCACATATGAGATTTAATTAACTTTGTAATAATTGTCAACCTTATTAAATCTTATAAGCATTGATTTTATTGTAATCTTAATCTTGAGTTAATTATGATTTCATGATTGTAATTGTTATTTCATTTGAGTACCAATGGGCACGACATATACTTGTGGTCAAGATTACTCGGTAGCTTGGTGGGAGCAATTATGAGTATTGGAGTTATGGATTAACAATATAGAATTTGTATAACACATCTCTTGATGGGTTTTCGGCACTTGATCATATAATTTTTTAGCCAGAGTGTGTCAACATATTTAGTATGTTAAAAATGATCATTAGAAAAAACCAGTAAGTATTAAGGAACAATATGTAATTAAATTGATTGGACAGTTGAGATATTTATTTAATTAATGATGTGGTACAAATGATTGTGCAATAAAGAAATCAATGTGGCTTGGGACGAATTATTATTCTAGCATACAATTATGGAGGTCAATTCCAATCTTTTAGTGGAGTAGATTTGGAATTAAATAATTAGACTAGTTTAATTACAGGCCTAATTGTTATAGCCACTATTGTATGTTCCCAAATGATCCCCGGGTTAACTCATTTAATTGACTGCACCACTACTAGATTAATAAGCAAGATAACTACCTATTTGGGTTAAAAGCCTAAATATATCATTTTGTGGGAGGCTTCATTTAATTAGCTTGTGTGTAAGGAGTCTTATGTTATTTTACAAGGTGGGTCCTCTATAGAAAAAATAAGTAACGTGAGTTTTGATTTTCATTATTTGGAACCTAGGGTTTTCACTAAAGGGAGATATAAAAATATTTATTTTATGTAAAGAAAATAAGAGTAGCCACTTTATATAGATCAGAGAATTGTTGAAAGAAAAATTTTTCTCTTTATTATTGAAAGAAAATTTTTTCTCGTTCTAGTTACTTTGGTAGTGATAAAGGCGCCTACACGTCAAGTGCAGACTAAACCTGAGTCATAACCTGAAAGATCATTGGTGACAGTTCGTGATCTAACAAGCGTGGTGGTGACGGATCGTGATCTAACAAACGTGGTGGTGACGGATCGTGATCTAGAGCCTAAATCACTTCAACGGAAAAAGCTAAATTGAATTTTCAAGGTATGATTTTTAGATTACAAATTTTTATATATTATATAAGAGCGATCTTAAAAAAGTTTTATAAAGATTGAAAAAATTAATTTTTCTCCAACACTTATACGGCTGGTGGCTGCTTTTGAAAATCGGTTGGACGAAGGCGCGGATATTCGTATTGTTAACTACCATCATTACATACTTTTTAATGTAATAATATAATTAATTGATTTTTTTCCCCTAAAGAATTTTGGGTTTTGCACGCGACAGAATGGCCTCATTTCAAGAGTTGGGGTCTGTAACATATTATTTGGAATTTTGGATTAACCCTAATGGCAAGATTTTTTTATTTTTCTCCTTTTGAGTTTTGAGTAATAGCATGATACAAACTCCTTTATAATTTATGTGGATTCACATGATTGCACATGAGCTAAGTTCTTAAAATAATAAATAAAATAAACATAAGTAATACTTGTAGCAATAGTATTACACTATTCACGTAAATTTATGTGGATAAAATTTATATTCATAATATTACATTTTTGAGTGCGTGATGATTTCACGTGATTGTTTCTTTTTATTTTTCTTAATTTAGAAGTTCATTTCTGTTGTATTCATCATTCTTGGAGAAGCAGATATTCTTACAGGGTAGAAACCGAACCTTCTCAAATTAATAACAAAAAGGAATTGGGTTATCGAAAACTAGTAGGCCCAAGGTGAGGCACAAAATCCGGCATAGTATGAACAGTTGTAAGGCCCAAGATGGACGACAGAAAAATGTTACCACTTCTGCTTTAGAGGACGGTGCTTGTATAGGGGTGTATTTAGTAGCAGTCCCATACGATTCTAAATTCTAATATTGATTGTAGCTGCTTGTGTGTTATCAGGCAAACTAACCCCAGGTATCAATCAACGTACTGTGTATGATAAAAATTCGTTTAGTCCTATATTTAAGGTTAATTTCTGTTTAATCTTTATAATTTTAAAAATATTTTAAACATTCTGTCATTAAATTATTGATAGCTGTGTTGTTACTATTTTTTTCTCTTACAATAATCTTTCTGTGTTTTAGGACATTAAAAAAATTAAATTATCAATTTAATCTCAAAAAATAAAAATAAAAAGAATATATATTAGTTTCTTTGGAAGTTCACGTATTTCAAAAAAGTTAATGGTGTAAAAAAATTAAATTTCTAATTTTTTGGACATTATTAAAAAAATTAATATATTAACTCCTTAGTAAAGTGTTCCACAAAATGAATATATATTCTTTTTTATTTTATTTTTGGGGTTAAATTTGTAGTTTAATTTTTTATTAATGTCCAAAAAGATTAAACATTATTGTAAAAATGTAATATTATAAAAACAAACTAAAGGGAACAAAAAGTAACGGCATGGGCATCAACAGCTTAATGGCATTTTTAAAGAATATAAGAATTAAACGGAAACTAATATCAAAATATAAGAATTAAATGAACTTTTACCTTGTTATATATGTGTGTGATTAAGAAAAACTTTGCATGCCAATTGTTTACGGATCTAACGAAATACGAAAATGATGTTTTTTTTTATTATATCTACACCAATAAAAAACAAGCAAGCTATTCCCCTTTTTAAAGTTTTTTTTAAATAATGTTACATATAATTCTTCTGTTATCATAATTGGAAACATAACGAGAGGAGGTTTGATTAGTACAGCTCATAAAATTAGAAAAAAATATTACAAATAGAAAAGAAATTTACTCATATTCATCACTAGTGGGAAGTAAACTTCTTCTTAGGGCCAGGCATAAACCGATTCGGTTGTTCGGTTTGGAGTTGTCAAAACTGAACCGAACTAGATCAAATTGGTTCAAGAAGTTATGGGACAAATATGAACTGGATTTAGGAACGGGAACCGAACAGATCTGAATTATTTTGATTCGATTTCTAAGTTCGGTTTTATGTGGTTTGTTCATGTAATTTAATTTTTTTTTATATTAGCCAAATTTTTATACTTTTCATCAAATTTAATTTGTTTTTTAGTCCAATTCAATTATAATCATTAAGCATTCATGTTTTATACAAAAATATTATTTTATACATATAAATTCTTTTTTTTTTAACACTAAACCGATTGAATTTCAATTTGGTTTAGTTCAAGATCGAAAACCAATCAATTGACATTTTTTTAATCATTCGGTTTTGATTGACTGAATCGGACTGTCATTTTTTTGTTCAGCTTGATTCAATTCGATCATAATCGAACCAAATAGTTACCCCAACTTCTTCTCATAAAATTGAGAATTTTCAAATTTAAATAAGCAAAAGATTTTCATCGGCCGCTTCCTCCTCAAATAAAAATTCTAATCATGCTTGTGAATAAAAAGAGACAAGCACCGCCCCACCTGGGTCGCTTCCACAGCATATATATATATATGGCGAAATGCTGGCAGTAATAACCGGTCCCACGTTTGGCCCACGCCGAGGGCGTTAGAGATGGCAAAACCCCGGGCCGGGTCCGGGTATTGCCATGACCGGACCCTGTCCGGATGCAACCGGTTCGGGTCCGGGTCCGGGCCGGGTTTTAATCTGGGTACCCGGATTTTATATTTTTTAATATTTTATGTGTATATATTTTTTATTTTTTGATAATTTTATAAGTTTTAAATTTATTTCAATAAAATTTGACATGAAAATATAAATTTTAAGTATTTAAAACTTTATATATGTATAATAAATAAGTCAAATAAATATAAAATATTTAAAATAATATATATTTTATAATTTTTTTTAATAAAATTCGGATTCCGGGTTTATCAAGTGATGCCCAAGACCCACCCGGCTTCATACCCGGGCCGGATAATACCCGGTCCGCAACACCCGGGTACGGTCCGGGTCCGGACCGGGCGGGTATTTTTGCCACCTCTAGAGGGCGTGCTTGCTTGAAGATAACAAACAAAATTAAGTTGCATTGCTTAACATACCCTGCTGGGTGATGCCCCCCCACGCATTAATAACCAAAGAGTGTGCGTGGGTTTATACACACATATGTACATACGTACATACATAAATACATAAATATATATATATATATATATATATATATATGTATGTATGTATGTATAATCATTCACTAACAAAGGAATTTTTATTTTGTTAAAGATATAACTAACAAATCAAAAATACATAATTTAATACAGTAATAGACAAATTTTTTTATACTTTAGTGACATCTTCATTGGAGAATGATATATATGTATGTATGTATGTATGTATGTATGTGTAAGTATTGATTAGATTTAGTATTTTAGAATTTATTAAAATTTTAAAAAATTATTAAATTATATAATTTAATAGTATAATGTCATTATATTTTTAAAACATGTAGTTTGATAGCTTTTCCGACCTTAACAAAGTGCATGATCTTGAATTAAAATATTTGTAATGTATATATCACTTGATAAGTTATATAATCACAATACAAATTCATCTCTCTCTCTCTCTTTTCTCCATTTTATCTTCAGTCTTCACGTTTCATGTATGAACGTGGTAACCATAACTTCCACCTATGCCCTGAGGCTACCCATTAGAATGCTAGTAGAGGGGTCCTCAACATCTAGTAACTTGAAAAAAACTGCCATATCTCTATCTCTTCCATGAAATGGGTCTTCTTATTGTCAGAATGACCAGATTTTGATTCCACACGAGCTTGTTTACCTAGCTGTATTCTCAGCACTTGGGTATATACACAATGGTATCACTTAGTGAAATTAATATTTGATAAATTAATAATTTTAATAAAATAATAATTTTTACTAATCTCGACTGGAAGGTAAATTAATAATTAGATAAGTTAATTAAGTAATAAATTTTAAAAAATCTTATTATCTGTAAAATACTTTTTTTATGAGTCACCACGTAATCGTGATTCAACTAAAAATTTATTAAGTGATTCATCAAATCAGAATTATATCATACGATCTAACATAATATTTACATTCTTATACTATCTTTATACTTCATAAAAATTTCAATTATGAATGCGATTACTTATATAAATTAATAATTATTAATTTATCGATATAATAATATTGACTAAATTAATAAATTTTTCATAATCCTAAGGTTAATAATTTATCGAAGTTTTATTCTATATACATACATACATACATACATATATATATATATATATATATATATATATATATATATATATATATATATAGATGTAAATCACTCTTTTAGTCTAGCATTAAATTAGAAAAAAAGGAGGATGTTTTTCAAGATATACTCTTTCATTAATTTGTTAAATTCTTGTGGCAAATGTATTTTAAAATGTATTTTAAAAGTACACGTGAAAGACAATAATTCTATTGAACTCAATACTTTCTCATTAAATTAACATCGTATAGAGACTGAGAGAATGCAATGAGAGTGAAAGCTCGAGTGGCCAACTCTAATTTGTCTGGAACTTAAAACCTAGGACCACCTCCTTCCATTTTGGGGTTTTCTTTTTGGACATTATTAATGATGTATGTTAACGAATAAAGTGATTAATAGCTGACATTTTGTGGGGGTGGGGCGTTCGATTTTGCTTAATTTAATGCAACTTGTTTGAAAGGCACTTTTAGGGATGAAGGTTTGAATATAGTAAGTTAGTGCGCTAATTCGTCTGCTGATTGAATTAGGATAGGAGACTACTCTCTCTTCCAGTGCACGAACAACCATTCATGTTATATCATCACGCTTAGATTTAGGTATTTAGTTTCTTAAATTTTGTTATGGGGGTGGGTTAAGAAAATTATCCAAACCTTATCCTAATAATACAAGCTTCCCCCGGCCCCCCAACACAAAACTAGCTATGGTTGCTATTATTTTGACCACTTCTAACAAGCAACACAACAGCCACTCTCTAAACGGGAATGGCCAAAATGGTCATTTGAAGTGTCCACTAAAACTCACAAAGGAAGCTTTAGCTGTACGTGCCAGTAAAGATACCTGGGGCCGGGGGCATTAACCTAATTTATATATAATATCTATATTCACCACAACTGCAAATGAAAATGTGCATGCCATCGCTACTCTATTTCTCTATATAACTGTCTATATATAACTACTTCACTTTTCTGCTACGATCGAGCAAATTAAAGCAAACCCACCTGAAACAAGCTGCCGTTCAGAATTCCCTGATCTGTTTGAGATAGAGCTGAGATGAGGAGAAACGATAAATCATCTCTTCTATTTGTTCTGATTTTTCTGCTGATTGTGTCGGTCACATTTTCCATAATGTCAGTCGAGGCAAGAAAGCATCACACCAAGAAAAGCAAGCCCCGCCCTCACAAGCATCAGAAAGATAAGCATGGCCCTGAGCCTGATTCAAGATTTCCATCACCCGCACCAGCACCTCTTCCTCATTATGGTTCTTATAACCGGACGAAGTCGAGTATTTTCGATGTTTTGTCATTTGGAGCTAAGGGAGATGGAGTTTCTGATGATACAAAGGTAAATTAAACAACGTTAGCTGCAAATTAAGATATATATATATATATATATACCAACGTTCTTTTGTGTGTGTGTGTGTGTCTCTGCGTGTGTGCGTGTGAATAATTTTCTTGAGAAGTTATTAAATTGTCAATATAATTTAACTGCAGGCACTAATAGCAGCATGGAAAGCTGCATGCAGGGTGGCTGGGGCTACAGTGGAAATTCCGTCAGAGTTCAAGTTCCTTATCAAGCCCATAACTCTTCAAGGTCCATGCATGCCTAACCTTGTTCTTCAGGTTTGCTTTCTCTTCTTTTTAGCTCATCTCACTGATTCTCGAACAGCAATTTCATCGCATTATTTATTAAATTAAACCAAAAAAAAAAATTGAAAAAGGACAGGAATGAGTATATTAATTCTTATAATTAACAATTAATTGTCAGTTTTATCTTATAATATCCTTATTACACAGTTAGTTTGCATGACACTAACAAACAAAACTAATGGAAGTGGAATTCCAACAGATTGATGGCACCCTTTTGGCACCTCCAAAAGTAGGTTCATGGCCAAAATCTAGTTTGTTTCAGTGGATAAATTTCAAATGGCTCCATAACTTCACCATTCAAGGTAATGGAATTGTTGATGGTCAAGGCTTTGAATGGTGGGGCGGCTCTGAAAGTAACTCTATTCAGGTTAGTGTATTAATGATATCATATATAGTTCTTTCAAACTAAATTATATAAGTTAATTTTTTTCGTATAGTATAATTAATAGCAGCTATACGTTGTTACATCGCATTGGCAGAAGAAATCCAAACACATTCCAGAAATGAAACCAACGGTAAGGATTTCCCTCACTAGTTAGAATTAATTACTAGAATTTATGATCATAGTAGTTACGTAGACTGCTCTAAATTAATATTGCATTTGCAATACAATTGCAGGCATTAAGATTCTATGCAAGCTATAATGTCACAGTTCGAGATATCAAAATCAACAACAGTCCTCTGTGCCATCTAAAATTTGACAGCTCCGGTGGGATCAAGGTTAAAAATATTCATATTTCTTCTCCAGAAAATAGCCCAAATACCGACGGCATTCATCTTCAAAACACAAAAGACGTAGAAATTCAGCATTCTGATATTGCATGCGGTAAGAAATTAGAACTAAGTACTAGCTGTATATGACACACACACACACCTATCTTTATATACAGTATAAACCTTGTTAATTGCCTATTACGTGTGGTTGTGACAATTCCAATAATTAAATAGAGAATCGATGGTGCATGGCACGTTGGTATTGCAGACAAAAAGTAATCTGCTGCGGGAAAATATGATTGGTTTTCAAGAATTTTTTTTTTAAAATAACATAACTGTCACTAAACTAACTTTTGAAGGCAAGCATGAACAGAAGCACTAGGGCAACTTTTTCTCCTGGGCTCTGTGGGTCAAGCATTAGTGATTAACCGTGATTCCTAGACCCAAGAGAAATAAAAAATTAAAAAAAAAAAGGAAATATGATACCAGCGTGCGCACATCAGCAACATCACTGTAGATTTGGTAATATTGCTTTTAAATGTTAACAACACATGGGTTCTCGTTTTGAATAGGAGATGACTGTGTATCAATACAAACTGGATGCTCAAACGTTCACATCCATCACATTAATTGCGGCCCCGGTCATGGTATAAGGTAAGCAAGATATTAAATCTGATTCGGTGCACTGATCACGATTCTGATTCAAGATGTATACAGTATCATGTATCTGGCATTAAGCAAAAGATGGTTGTTAATTTAATTTTGTTTCTTATTATAATAAATAACCACAGTTTAGGAGGACTAGGGAAAGACAAGAGCGTTGCCTGTGTCTCCGATATTGTTGTGGAGAAAATTTCATTGCAAAATACTCTAGCTGGGGTTAGGATAAAGACGTGGCAGGTACCAAATTCGAGTACATAAATTGATGTTTCATTTTAAATATTAATTATAAATTGTAAACTTTAGCATTGGCTTCTGATAGTAATAATATTTCAGTTAATTCACAGGGTGGCATTGGATCCGTCAAGAACGTTTCATTTTCCAGCATTCAAGTGTCGGATGTTAAGGTTCCTATAATAATTGACCAATACTATTGTGACAAGCATTTATGCAACAACCAAACAGGAGCCGTGGCAATATCCGGTGTTGAATTCAATCAGATAATTGGAACATATTCAGTGCAGCCAATTCATCTAGCATGTAGTAACAGCGTCCCGTGCTCTGACGTTGATCTAATCGACATTCAATTGAAACCCTCGTCAAAGTATCAAAGTTTTCAACAGGCCTTGTGTTGGAACTCCTACGGAAAATCACAGGCTCCTCTGGTTCCTTCAAGCATAGACTATTGCTTGAGAAGGGATAGTGGTTCGGTCAAAAGAATTGCAAGATCTCGTGAGCACATGTGTTAGGGGCAGTTTGGTAATGTTATAACCCTTAAAATAATTATTGTTATTTGTACTGTATAAATAATCAGATGTGAAGAAAATGAATTATATATTTAATAAAATTTACTTTTAAAAGTACTGTAAGTTTTAAAAGCAGTCGTATGTGTTTGGTAAATTTCAGTGTTAAATTGTTGTAATAATGTAAATGATCGAAATGAGTATAATGTTAAATAAAATTTATTTACATATTTTTATTAACATGCACATAAAATTTTTTTTTATTGTGTATATATATATATATATATATATATATATATGTAAAATATTTGATGACTAAAATAAATATTTTATATTATTTTTATTTTTATTTTGTTATCTCAATATAATTGGTAATAATAATGACATCCTTAACGTTAATGATTTTGTTTCTTAATTAATAAGGAAATTTTTAGATTTTTATAATATATATGAGAATATATATGATATTATATTAAGTATAAGACTTATTTACAGTTGCTTTTGGGAGATTTAAAAGTGATTTTCAAAAGTAAAAAAAAAAAAATTAATTTTGGTGTTTAGTAAATTTTCTAAGAAATAACTTTTGATAAAATCACCCTATCTTACAACAGATTGAAAAGCAGAGAAAAGTAGTTTTTTAAAAGCTAATTTTTGAGAATTTGTTTTATATCTTATAAAAATGTAAAATTATCCTTATTAATTAAGAAATAAAATATTAACTTTAAAGAGATAATTATTATTTTCAATTATATTGAGATAACAAAATAAAAAAAATTATAATACAAAATATTTATTTAATTATCAATTATTATATATACACAACAAAAAATATTTTATATACATGTTTAGAAATGAGTAAATAAATTTTATTTAGTATTATATCCAATTCAGTCATTTACATTCTTATAATACTTTAATAATAATATTTACCAAACACATACGACTGCTTTTAAAAATAAATTTGACCAAAATTTTCTTCATAACTGATTATTTTCATAGCATACCTAATAGTAATTATATTAAAAGTTATGGCATTACCAAATTAGTCCTAAAACTAATTTTTAAAAGGTAATTCTTCCTTACTTTTCAATATTTTTACAAGATAAGTATAATTTTCTCTAAAGTGATTTCTAAAACAATTTACTAAATACCAAAATTACTTTTTCAAATCACTTTTAAATCTTTGAAAAACAACTTCAAACGGCCCTTAATATAAATGTTTTAGGGCCTGATCATGATGACTGTACTGCAGTTTCTCCTTCCCCCTAAGCCTAAAGTAAGGTGTGTGCTTGTGGCAACTGCTTCCCATCTGCAAACTTTAAAAAAAAAAAAATTAATGTGGTAAGGTGATGGTTTGTTGTAGTTTCAACTTTTATTTATGCAGTGCAAGGACCTAATTTTTCACTAAATAAAAGGTATATGTGGCTCGCATAATCCTGTAATTAACGACCTTAATTAACTAGAAAGTTGAACTAAAGGTATCTGTGGTATCTGTAAAACCGCATCAGAGATCCACGTCTTTCCATCATCTCAATATTTCTTGTACACTGGTGAATCCATTACCCACATATATTTAAACAATATTCTTTTCTAATCAGCCTGCAGCAACCGGTAAAGTGGACATCAACTCTGCGACAATTGCACCCAGATTATATAAGTTAATTATTTAATTAATATGTATTTATCTATGGTAGTTGATTTCGCAAGCCATGTTGAAAGTTGAAACTAACTGCATCAGCAGTCACTATTGTGTGTGTTTGTGAAAGAGAGAATCCTTTTCAATTTCCACTCCTCCTCTCTTTCTGAAAAGATCAAAAGAAAAGCACAGCTTAGGTTAGTGGAGACCCAAAGCCGGGGTTGTGGGAGAGCACAGTCAACCACTTCTCTTGGCAGAGAAATGAAAAGGGCAAAAAGTTTCAGATAAAGTTGACAACACTAATCACTAGGCCTTCCATTCTGTTCAGTCAATGAATGGAATGTGACAAAGCTGTAAGTATATGGGAGATGCGCCACCATAGCATGTGCATAAATATGTGCTCCAATTGGATTAATTATTAAAATCTGTTGAGTTGCTAAAAAAAAAAAATATTTGAATGGGTGAGGAAATTAATTACCATTATATTTAATTTATGAATCTTGGTTGTCAGGATATGAATAGGCCAAGATGAGCTGCATTTGTCATTCGAGGATCCGAATAGACCAAACACGTACACCTCTCCGGCCCGTTGCGGTTGGACCCACTTCTGTTTCGGGTGAATTTTCCTTTCTGCAATGAATTGTTGGCTTTAGCTTAGATGGAAGGTGCTTGATGAAGTTTCTGGTGGTGGTGGTGGTGCTGCTGCTGACACCGTCCAATATACATACCCCCTTTAGAGAATCTCAGTGCATGCGCATGCCCGTGCGGCCTCGCCTCTATTCATTTTTACAAGCAAAGATAAAGCTTTAGATGCGGGTCCTCAACCTCTTCGAATATTCATCCCATTACGAATCCAATCTATTGAAAATTTAATTTCTTTTTTCAGAGTTATTAATAAAATTTTTTAATATAATAATAATAATAAAGGATAAAAATGATATTGGTCATACTCATACAGATAAGTTATTCATATTTATCTTGATTCCACCGAAAGTTAAACAGAATTTTTTATTTAAAATAAAAAATAGACCTCCTTTAGCAAAGAGTAGGACTATTGGCATCCTTTATTAATTTCATAAAAATCTCATTATCCCTAATTATATATTTTTTCCCTCTGTTCAATTATTTTACTTGCACAGTATGAATTTTTTATATCCCTGCATTTTTTAAAATACTGCAATATTTCTTTCTTTCTTTCCTTTGTTTGTTTGTTTTTTGTTTTTTCATTTCTTTGCAGTTAAATAATTCTCCAAAAGACTATACTCTCAGTGAAACCACCTCTTAAAGGCTATGGTATACTTCAAGTTATGTCACTTGACAAATGAAAATAGAAAGGAAAGAAAAAGGAAACAGAACTCTCATTCTAAGAAGTAATTCTAATAAAATTCTTGTAATAAACATAGAAACTAAAGTTGATTAATTTTTTATCCCACAAACAGATCATTTTTAAAGGATTCTCAAACTATTTACTGTGCCCATATTTTGTAGGTGTGATAAAATTTTATTACACCCATTAATATATTTGTTATTTTCCAAGATGTAAGGTTTAGAAATTAAACAGTAGAGAAAGTTTGAAGGAAAAAAATACGGATATCAAAAGTACAAAAGAATTTTAAGAGCAAGAAAGTTATTTAAAATTGAAAGATTTATAAATGAAAACGTTGTCTATTAAAGGGAAAAAGGAGGTATTTGTAGTATTAAATGAAATAGAATTACTTATGGGCCAGTCTTGACCTACTATCTGTGAAATGTTGAATGGGCCCGCCTATCAAAACCCAATTTGACCGTGTGACCTACATCTGCACGCGGGGTGCCAGATCATCAGATCAACCAGAGCAACGGCTTCGAAGGTGTGTCGTTTATGTGTCATTTCATATAATCATTTTCGATAATTAAGCAAATAAGATGTAAGTGCTATTTATTAGGGATGACAAAAATTCTCATGGAGACGGGTACTTTCAGGGATTTTTCTCATTTGGAGAGGGTATGAGATAATTTCATACCCAATTTCTTATTCGGGGAGGGGACGAGGATGAGGTGAAATCTCTATCCCCTACCCATTTGCCCATTTTAATTTTTAATTTTATTTTATTTTATTAAAATTACTAGTAAATAAATTATAAAATTATAAAATTATAAATATTGGTAAAAATAAAAAAAAATCAAAATATTTATATTATTAAACTTTTAAGCCTAATTAACTAATTAAAGTCCTAAATTTTTATTTAGGACATTAAAAAGACCGAGTAGGTTCTATTAGCCCAATTTTTTTTAATTTTAATATTCTTTAAATATTTTAAACTTAAATCTATTTTTTATTTATTTTTAGATGTTATAATTGCCCACATCCAATCACAATTTTAATATATAATCTAATCTAATCTAATATTTGCTCTTGATTTACTCCGATTTAACTATTGTGTTGTAAAAAGAATAGTTCACATTTATAAAGTGCCAACGCCACCATTGAAAAAGTTAATTTTGAATCTAAATTCGATTTTATTTGTAACAATTTTATATTAGATTATTAATTTGTTTATGATAGTTTGTAAAAGAAGTTTGTATTCCTTACATGCTGCGTTACTTACTAATTTAATGTATGTAACTTTTGTAATGGATATTAATGTAAGATATATTTCGAACTTTACTTTTATTTGAATTTTTTATTTCAATATGATTAACTCAAAATCGAAAACAAAAAAAATATTAATTATTCGGGGATCGGAGACCCTCTAGGATCCCCTGTTATTATTCGGGGACGGGAAGGGGACGAGAACATACGCAAAATATCGAGGATGGATACAGAGAGATTGGTCCCCTCCCTATTGCCATTCCTACTATTTATGCATAACTTGGGGCATAATTATGGGGTTACTGTTAATAATACACTTATCTGCAATTTTCCCCTTTAAATAATGCTATTTAATATTTTAGCCCATTTAACATTTTTTGCTTCTTTTCATCATGGTCCCTTAACCTCCAATTTACAGGACCAACTCACCTACTACTATGGACATGATGCTAAATCAATATCAACGTTTACAATGATATCAATTCATTTGACAGTATTGCTAATAGCTATTTATTCTTTCGCAGGTGAAAATTATTCCTTCCTATTCGAGTCAACAAATTTTGTCATTTGAGTACATCAGTTTTTTATTTTTATTTTTTTTGGAGTCATGTGAACTATATCAAATCTTGACCTACATCCTCTGTAGTTTCTTTGATGATAGTATTTATACAGGTTTATCATGATGTATTTTATTAAATACGATACATTTTTTTCTCTAACCTGCCGAATTTTGACACAATTTGTTGTCATTTTTCTCTCTTTTTATTTTTCTTTTAATTTTTTGAAGTTTGTAATCTATTTCAGCGAAATGCTATATTCCATTTCAAGACAGAGAAAATATGCTTGCCTTGCTTCTGTGTGCTTGGAGGCTAAGACTTGCACGCAAGCGTAATCAATGGGTAGGAAATACTATCGACGGTTTCCATATTTTTTATTTGATGCCGGCGGAGATGGTAAATCTCAGTGAACTTCAATGACTTCAATTAAAGTTTCTTTTATGGCAGCATTGCTACAGATCCTTTGTCGTGGCGTATTTTACTAAATATGATAAAACTTTTTATCTTACCTGCTGATCTTCAACACAACCTGTTATCGTTTTTCGTTTTAAGTTGATCTTAAACTTACTTTAGTCAAATGTTGTATTCCATCCATTTCCAGACAGCATGCCTGTTTGGCTTTTGTGTGCTTTTAAGTTGAGCCTTCCACGAGAGCGTAGCCATGAGTTGTAAGATGTTTTTGACCGTTTCTATATATTTTTTTTCATTTCAGACAGGTGGTAACCTTAGTGATATTTAAGAACAAAGATATAAGCATACATGTAGATTACAAAGAGACAAAAGAACCCCCAGTTGTAAACATATTTTGAGGTACGTTTGGGATTGAGGTTGACAGTTGTACCTTAAAAGCTTAAGTTACAATACTAAAGTGTTTGCTAAACATTAACTGTTGTACCTTAAAAATTATGTTGATATAATTTTTCATTTGTATGATAGAAAATTTATTATATCTTTAATAATTTTGTTAAGATTATTATTTAAAATTTATATTTACTACATATTATTAATTTTTTGTTTCATAGTTATAATTTTTTTTGTACAACAACTTTTTTTGTACAGGAACTGTATCTTAAAAGTTATAATACCTCAATTCTAAATATGATAATACTGTGAGGAGATTTTTCGAGCACTTGGACATATTGAGACAAGCAAAAAATTGATAAACTAAAGCTTGAACGTTGCAATTACATAAAGGGGCATTACATTTGTGCTAATAGCTGGTGACTAGAGGCTTGAAGCAGAACTTAAACTTGATTGGGGGGAATAGTTGTAGTGTTCACTCTTGATCTTCCCCTTTCACTTCTGCTATTGTCAGCAAATTTCAAACTCGATTGATGGAAACCCTTTTGCTTCTCTTTCGAATTCCATTCGGATAAGTAATAGTCTTCTTCAGTAGTCATATTTTTGGATGGACCACAGAACATTCCGCCCCATTGCGGGAAGTAAATTAGCATAATTGGGAGTGTGCAGCAAATGATCATCACACCCATGAGAGTGATCCCTGTTTCTTTGGAGTATTTGGATCCTTTGAAGAAAATAAGCTGAGTCAGGACTGCTCCTACATTTCCCCCACCTCCCGTCATTCCAGATATAACCCCCAGTGACCTGAAAATATATGCATTAATTGTATCAATATCAACATCCGCATCAACATTGCGTAGCTTATGGAATGGGATTTATTTCATTATATATCTAGGTTACCGTGTATAATTATAATTAATTAAGATCCTATCAGTTGACAATTATCCATCATGTGGTTGGTTAGCTTCTTCTGCCTCTAAAGTCAATTTTAGCCTTACTATCCTGTTTCTCTTCTCTTTGACTGGCCATCCATCAATTCGTTGATATTTATGGCCTGGTTGCTATTGAAAAATGAGTTAGGGGCCTTAGCTGGTGATCAGTAGCACCAATACCGTCACTATCACCATCGATATCACTACATCATATTTGACTAAGATTTTGGAAAATTCGTTGGTTGCCACAGTAATTCTTGTTGCGTTGAAGTTTTCTTACCTCCGAGAGACGAAAGGAACTACTCCAAACGTAAGCCCACAAGCAGCTTGGACAAACATGGAGAAGATGATCATCACTATAATGGATGCAGTCAAAGATCCCACCTGCCCCAGAATAACACAAAATATACCTCCTAAGGTTTGCATAACCCACAAAGCCCAAAGCCTTCCCCTCATCCCAAACCTCTTTGCCGTTATATCCGATATCATTCCTCCAGCAGGCCGAGAAACGATATTTGCTAACCCGAAACTCGCTGCGATCATTCCTGCAGTGTGAAGTTCCAGATTGAATCTATCGTAGAAATATTCTGCGATTATGTTGTCCACTGTTAGCTCCACCCCGAAACAGTAACCATAAGTCAATGCCAAAATCCACCCTCTGTAGTTTGTAGCCCCATGATAAAACACCCGTGAGAATTCATCCTTTTGTTTGTTTCCGGAGTTCTGCAGCCCGGAGAAGTTTCCATCAGGCAAATCCTGGCCGAAGATCAAGACTGCAAATGCTGCTAGAGTTTGAAACAGGGCAGGAATGAAAAATGCAATTCTCCAAGCGGTGAATTTGATGGCACCAATGTCTCGGATGACACCAAACACAAGGGGCATGATGAGTTGTGTTGCACCACCACCAAGATTGCCCCAGCCACCTGCAACGCCGTTAGCTGTGCCAACTACTGGACCTGAAAACATTGAACTCATCCAGAACTGAGTGGAGACGAAGGTGGCGATAGAGAAGCCGGTGCAGAAGCGTAAAAGGAGGAAGGAGATAGGCGAGGAGGCGATAGAAGTGAAGTAAACTGCAGGTGCAGTGATGAGGATGAGTGAAGCAGAGGCAAGACGGGGACCGAATAAGTCACAAACAGTTCCCATGGCAATACGAGCAAAGACAGCACCCGAGACTGATGCAATTCCTGCATTTCCGATGTCAGTTGCTGTGAGGTTGAGGTTGTCTCGGATGATGGGAAGGAGCGGAGGAGCTGCGAAAGTCGATACGAAACAAGAAAAGAATGACACCCAAGATAGATGAAATGCCCTCATGTGGGGTGCTGCTGTTGACAATACCCGGAACTCGGTGGCCTTGTGCTCTGAGTCCACTGGAAGATCAAATTTCCGAGGCTCATCAGTGTCTCTTCTGATACTATTCATGTCTTGCCCTTCCACTTCCATTTTGTGTCCACAATGTCTTGAACTTGAAGAGATATTTTCAGGGGGCGCTAAGAAATAAGAATTGCCTCCTGCTCCTTTATTTTGTTGGAAATGAAGATAGGAACTAAGTGGCGTCCTTGGCACAACTTATATAATACCGAAGCTTCTCATTTCTATACATAAAGTAATACATAGTCAAATGAATAGACCAGTACTTTTTTATACAATAGCGATATGCACACCATTTAGCACCGAACGGTGGGTTTTGAAGTAAATTTAAATTGGTCATTGTAGCTTCAAAATGGTAAAACACACACTGTTGACAAACACATAAACTCTCTCGCTCTCTCCCTCCGTAAGCTTTGTACTGATAGCTTTAATTCATGAAAAATAATCAACTTATTATGATTAACTTCAATCGATTAATTTTAATCTATTCATTGAGGGCGTTTATGACAGACAGTGAGACCGGAGCGTGGTGTACAGCAGCTGGTCATATTGGTGAATGGAGCATGAGGGAGAGAGCGAAAGAGCAGATTTGTGGCATGAGGGAGAAAGCGAGAGAGCAGATCTGTCGCGTGAGGGGGAAAGCGAGAGATCAGGTCTGTGCCGTGAGGGAGAGGGCGAGAGAGCAGGGCTGTGCCGTGAGGGAGAGGGAGAGGGCGAGAGAGCAGATCTGTGATTTGAGGGGGAGAGAGAGCGGGAAAGCGTGTGTGTGTTGACGATGCGTGTGACATTTTGAAACTACAGTGACTAATTTATATTTAGTTTGAAACGCACCGTTCGGTGCTAAATGATGTGCTAACTGTTGTATGAATCTCATTTTCGTTTTTTATATAGAGTAATGATACAGCCACAAATTTTTGTATAAATTTATTTTGTACAAACTGACGTGGTATTAATTCATTGGTGGAATGAAAATATAAAATAATAAAAATAAATCATGTGGGCCAAGTGATATTTAATTCAACCAATCTTATCATGCCACATCAGTTTGTACAAAATAAATTTGTACAAGAGTTTGTGGATTATTCTTTTATATAATGTAATTTATAATGGATGTACAAATGGCAGAATGCTATTGGGATGTTTTACGGCTGATGAAGTAGCTTTGATATACACGACATTTTCTTCTTACTGTCAGTAATTTTTGTTTTTTTTTTCATTTTCTGTTGGTATGTTTGAGTGTCGGCAAATTTCGAAGTCTTCAAAAATTTTGTGACTCGGAGGATTGTGTAGGTGACTAATGCCCCTTGTTTATGTCAAAAAGAAAAGTTGAAATTTCGGAACACTTTCACGTCCGCCAAGTCTGTATTGCATGAACTTCAGAGCTTGTAGTTGCAGGAAAGCGAAATTAAAAGACCAAGTTGCACAAGGCACTCATTGACTTTGGAATTTAATTTTGAGTTGCAACTAGCGAACCATTAAATCATAGAATATTCACCATTTCTTGACTTTTGGCAAGAGATTCTCCTTTGAACTTTCTACCTCATCATGAAAAGACCACTGCACCCCGATTGCAACTTGTAAATCTCAAAATGTTGCCAATTTGTAATTTATGAATGGAAATGCCAGGGCCCGTCTGGTGAATAGTGACGACTGCTGAACAAGGAAGGCAGATTCATTGGTTGTGGACTTGTGGCGGAGTCGCCTATGTAGGGTACATTGGTCATTTGATACCCCGACCAATAATGGTTGTTAAAATATTATTAGACTGGTTATTATTATTATTATTTAATGGTGAACAGATTCTGTTATTATTATTATTATTATTTAATGGTGAACATATACTTTCTTTGATAACTCTCGATCAGAATATTCATTGCCAACGTAAAAAAATTGGGTGTTCTTCGATTTTTTTTTTTTTGTTTTTCCAAATTCACTTCCTGTAATGCGAGTGGTAAATACTAAATAGTAAGTAGACGAGGCGTGACACTTTAAAGGCTTTCTCTATTACCAATTATAAATTTATAGGTGAATCTCAATTTACCCCTACTTAGAATAACAATCTTTAATTTAATTTGAAAAGCGTGAAAAACATAAATTTATTTCCATTTATATTAAGAAGACGAAAAGAAAAATCATCAATATACTCTCTATTTGTCACACATTCATTGTTATGAATTATGAACAAAAAGAGAGGATAAATCAAAGTTTCAATATTTTTGAAGAGTAAATTAAATTTAAGCTTTTTATAATAAATAGAACCCGATCGGATTTGATGTTCGGTTTTAAAAATCAAATCGAACCGAAACCACATGCCCATCCATTATAGCCAAATGATATTCCATTTCTTAAAATAAAATTTTTGATTAAATAAATGTAAATGAGATTCTAACCAGAGAATTCTTGTACCACACAAAATTTAATAAAAGTATTCTAGAGCAAAGATGGCTTAGTGTCTGTTTGGTATGACTTATCTAATGATCATAAGTCTTTATTTAATTCCATAAGCTCTTATCATAATTTTTATTGTTGTTTGGTTGTTTTTTTAGTATAACTTTTAGAGCTTAAATAAGTTATTTTGACTCTACTAGTAAAAACTCAAATTTTGAACTTTTGAGAATAGAGGTTAAAAAGTTTTTTTTTTAATGTTAAAATATCTAAAATATTATCTACTTATTTGACAATTTTATTTTATTTTTTTCATAACATAACTTAAAAAGACTTACATATATAAGTAATTTCATAAATTTTTAATAAAAATTATTATTGACAACCAAACAATTAAAAATTTTTAAGTAAAAACTCTACTCGTAAAAACTTTATTTAAATAATATTTACTTGAAAAGTTGTACTAAACGGAGATGTCTTTCTCTGTTTTCCAGGTTTGCAGAATTTCATGCTTCACTTCCCCAGTGGATTGATTGGTGCGTAAAGTCTTTTAACTATCAAACATTAATGTTGTGTGAAAAGAATGGCCAACGGCTAACGGAATAATTATTTCTTTGCCAAGGCCCGTGAGCAGTTTGCATACTTGAACGCTATGAAGTATCGTATATATGTTAGGGAAAAAGGCAAAGGGTTTTAATTTCATGGTTCTTAAGGGAACACGACTACGCAAATGACACAAAATGATGTATCCTTAAAATGTTTCTATATATAATCTATTGGTTTCATTTTTCTTGTAATATAACTGTTGGCAGCCATCTATTCACAAGCCTGTCTTCTTTACATCACTTTTACGCTTGCATTTGTTGACCATCAGTCACTATTTTTTTTCAATAATTGACTATGACTGACTAATAGGACTATACATATAAGCCATAATTGTTAATTGGAACCATAAGACTTGGGAGTTGCTGATGCTTCAACAAGTGTCCTAATTAGTCCTATTTTAACCTAAGTTGCATTCTAACATTGTTCAAGCTCAACAAAACCACGCCGTTAAGAGTGGCCATGTCATATTTACCCTCTCCCCCCCCCCCCCCAAAAAAAATTTGAGTGTACCAAACATTTCAAAAGGTACTATAATGAATTGGATCGAAAATGATCCAACTATTACATACTTTTCTTTTCGATCAATCCGGGTTCTGACTTCTAAGAAAATGGTGTAATTTGTAATGGTCACTTAGAAGAAAACTCAAAGTCGGATGCCTATTTTGATGGTGGATTTGAGTTCATAATCATGGCTAAAGAGTCCATATAAATTATTGTTTGGTTGTTTGAAAAATCTGGCTAGCACCTATACTCTTTCAAATGGTTGACTTTGTTCTATTGGGAGCTGCTAAGTTACATTAGCTGTAACTTAGCAAGGTCCTGTTTTATTTGCTAGTCTTACAGCTTTATGAAGTACCAGTGCTATGTGTAAGGTGATCAATTCCCTAGCCAATTACTACTGCAGTTATTGCCGTTCCCGATGATTGGGTTTCAGATTCTTTTTGTTTTAAGTTTTAATTTTCATGGTGGAGAAATCGAGCGGCTAAACAGCTAATATATGTCCATGAGTCTAAAGTCGTCTATGGGATTGAGGTTATATAATTTTTTAAGTACAACTGTTGTAGAAAAAAAATTATAATTATAAAATAAAAATTAATAGTATATAACAGACATAAATTTTTAAATAATAATTTTAATAAAATTATTAAAGATATAATAAATTTTTTATTATATAAGTAAAAAATTACATCAACATATCTTTTAAGATATAACAGTTAATGTTTACTAAATATTTTAGTATTGTAATTTTTAAGGTACAACTGTTCAACTTGGATTCCAAACATGATCTAAAGCCGTGTTTGGTGGTTTAATTGAACTATACTAAAGTATTCGCTAAACATTTATTTTTATAGTTTAAAAGTTAGATTAATTTGGTCCTATACATATAAGAATAAAAATAAATTATATTATTTTCATTATTTTAATTATAATTATATTTATCACACATTAATAATTTTTGTTTTATAATAACAACTAAATCGGTTTATAATATAATATAAATGTTTTGTAGTGCGCACTGCGCAGGATCTTACTAGTGCGGCTTCTTCAAACGTAAACATCATCATCATCATCATAATAGAATCCGAATTTAGGCACGAGAAGAACATTTGGAAGTGCTTGGCAAATGGCATAAGGCATTGCCAGAGACTGAGGAAGTGGGGTTAGGTATGCATCTGACGACTTTTCAAATGGGAATGGTGGAAGCCGATTTCATGTTGTCAATTCCCAGGATTGAGGAATGTGAACGTAATCTCTGTTTTAGTCTGTAAGATTCGTGTTTCCTTTAATTAACGGAGATTCATGAGATCATCCCTTACATAATCGAATGTATAAAAACTTAATAAGTTTTACTTTGGACTCTTGTTTGGGTAGGTGGGTTTCTAACTTTCAATCCCCGTTGGCTGTTGGGAATGACTTTTTATATATTTTTTATTTTTCGATTCTTGATGATGATGATGACAATATATCGGCAAGGCACGTAACCCATGGCTTGCATCAGTAGCATGGATGCATGGACGACCATGACCCCAATTGAATGTATGCCATGCATCATTCTGGAAAGGACCACATGGATGCCTCAAAAATCTTTATTTCTTCTCTTTTTGAGCTTTACACACATACCCTCGTTGCATCTATCGGCTCCTAGTATGGCATGCATTTTAAAATTTTCTTTCCTTTTCTTTCTTCCATTCTTCTAGATATTCTCTTATTTTATCATATGAAATACAAATTTAATTTATATGGTTTATGGCTTTATGCAATATCTTAGCTTTTATTATTTCAACGTCGCAAATTTGTTTTGTTTCATCCGATATGGATCCACAGACAACAAAAAAAAAAAAAAAGGAAAAATCCATCGACCGTGCATTTATGAGGAAACATATCACAATCTTTACTTTATTACATGCCGTACGTCACTCAAAAGAAACATATCACAACCTTAATTAATTATAAAACTTAAGGGCCATAAAGAGACTAGCTAACAACCTAGTCATAAACAGTATATATACAGACTAAAAATTCAGTAAATTATCACATCCAACAAAAAGTAAAAGAAAGAGAAAGAGAAAAAAGGAGGAAGAAACATATACACAATTAAAAAAGAACACAAAAAAGTGGAAATTAGAGGGAAATGGCTATCAAGAACTCATTGTCATTGATCTTTGTTGCAGCGGCCGTGGCGGCGGGCTTCATCCTCCTCGGCGAAAAAGCCAATGCCATAACCCCAGGCCCAGCGCGTGACTTGTGCAAAGAAACGGACTATCAGCAACTGTGCAGGGCAGCAGTGAAGGGGATTACAAATCCGGAAATGGCCACAGAAGCTGCAATTAGTGCAGTGATTGCGGAAACAGTGAGCGCAAAAGAAGTGACGAAAAGGCTTGGAACATCAAGGGAACTGGATACCTGCCACGACAGTCTTGGTTACGCCATTGTAAGTCTGAGGACGGCTCAGAAGAATGTAAAGGAACACGACAGAGTGTCCCTGGACAAGAACCTTGGCGCTGCTGTGAGTGATTTTGCTTCTTGCGATGACGCGTTTGCTGAAATTGGTAGACCCTCCCCTCTTGCTAACAATACTAGAACGTTGCGCCACATGACTAGCAACTGCATGGCATTGGCCACTTGGCTTGACTAGACTAGACTAGTCGGTAGACACACGGCCACGCGTCCGTCTCCATGCATCCTGCAGAACATCATCTAATTAATTAATAACAGCTACGTATCGGAGGCTAGCTCAACTTCAACTCCATTGAATCGTGAAACCTTGAAAATTGTTTCTCGATCTCCTAATTAATATAATTCTAGCTCGTCTTTATAATAATTTGACATTAATTGTCACATTTATTTGAAGCATCTATACATCACCTTGTTATTTTCTCCGCTATATCAAAACATCACCCTGTCGAGGTCAAGGACCACAACAACGTTGATCAATAATCTTTTCAAAATATCTTCTTTCTTCGCAGTCGCACTCTTTAAAATATATATCTTTAATTGGTTATGAATTCATTGTCATTATCATACAATTAAGAATTTGTTATTTATTTATATATTTTCTTCCTTCCGCTTGATTCCATCATATATATGCCAATCAAACTACTAGAAAAGTCACCGGTAATGTATAAAAGTGCAAGAGAAACGTTTTTTTTTGGTTTTCCGAGTGAAATGACTTTCAATAGAATTATCAAGCAATCATTTTTTTCATTTACAATATTTTGTAAACGAGTGGAGTAGTTTTTCAGTGCGAATGTTTATGTTTCATAAAATGCCAACGAAAAAAAAAAATATTTTGTTAAAAAGAATAACTGATCGAAGACAAAAGATCACGAAATTCGGGGCTTTACTAATCCAATAATTTTTATTTTCATTGTTTGTTTACAACTCTTTATGAAACAAATTAAATTAGTCATATTTGAGAAACGGGAGAACCTCTGCACGAGAGAATCTCCATGTATAAAGTCACCGGCAACCAAAAGCAAAAGTTATCCAACAACGAAGCCGAAGGTTTCCTCAAAGCAATTTTAATAGTTCTCTGATCTTTTGGGAGGCCAACTTTATCTTTTATTTCCTTAAAGAGTAAATGATATTGGGATCGAATTTACTGACCGACCGTGCAAAACCCCATTAATTTTCTTATCTCAATTTAATTGTTCTTGTATATTATGTTGCACTGGTTAAAAATGAAAGTGAAATTGTGGCTGCTAGCAAATTCGGTCTCCTTACCATTTTCCTTATTTAAATCGATTGTATCATCTTCTTCACAACCCCACAATCGTTGATTACGCCCTTCAGTTCTAATCAAACGGCCTACGAACACCCATCAATCAAGCAAAAGAAAAAATCTAGACAATAAATATCCTACGTCCAAATTGTTCAAAGAGAAAGTAAGCATATCACAATCTTCAAAAAAAGAGATAAAGCATTGCTTGCGTGGTCGGTAAGTGTCTCGATACCAATTACCAAATTTGCGTACGTTTTCATGTGTACCGTCCAAAGGCCGAACCTCTCTGTATCAACTTTGTCTTTTAGCTCGTGACTCTTTTTTATATTTTTCCTTTGCTGATTTGAAAGGTAATAGATTTTCAGAGATCTCTTTCGTTATCTTTACACTTTGATTAATTTCTGCTTCCAGTATACTAAAAAAAATGTATAATTTAAAAAAACCCAGAGAAATTAAAGTAAAATGAGAATTAGATTTTTTTTTTTTTTGGTTAGCACCGACGAGTGATCACTTAAATATAATTTCTTGGATACTGATATATATAAATATGACCACAACCCAATTATTTATAGGAATCTTGGATCTATCAATGAGTGTACGAGAGTGAGTCTACAATCGACGTGTATTGCCGTGCTAGGTGCCGCTGCCATTGCCGCATGCCTGATCGGGGAGCAATTTTCATAAACTTCTCAAAAAAAAAAAAAATTTTCATTTATCGCTTAATACATTTTTAAAAACTAAGAAAAAACATTATTCAATAATGACATGTACTCTAGATTCTAGATCTTGCTCATGTTCGAACTCGCATTTCAATAATTTATTAAAAAGTAAAAAAATTAATTAAAAAAAGACTTTAAAAATACCCCACAAAATATCGAAAGAGAAAGGGTCAATCTGAAATTTATTGGAAAAACAAGGGCCATAAGCTACAAGCATATATATATTTGAAAGAAATCACAACCCTTGAACGTTAAAGTTCTTCAATTCGCGAGCATTTTGCTTGGTGCTCTTATTACAAGGTGCCACGCGTCGTCCGCGACTGAGATAAATCGCAAGTGTCGCTCCAGATTTTAGTACTTGTTTCTTACGGACTCCGTGAAAAAAACCAAAATCAAATAATAGCGAATAGCCATAGTCACATTCTCAGCTTCATCAATATCTCTACCAAGCAGTATCTCTTCGTATATTCACCATCCACTTATCGTTTCATGCTCCAATTACTCTGAGGTAAGTTACGAGGTTCCACGATTCAATTTATTATTAAGCTTCTCTGTTTGGCTGCCGAGGAAATTTTTTGTGTTTGAAAAACTAGAAATGTATTTATTTATGTTTATTAAGTAATTGACTTTAGTGAACTGATTTCCTCAATATTCGAATAAACAAAATTTTCCTTCAACTTTGCTTTGTTTGCTTTTATTGCTCTTTGTAATTTATTTGACACTGTTGTATGATCCTTCGATTGTATTCATTTATTTATTTATTTTCCGCAGCTAAGAAGTGTACTTATTGTAGAGGAATATGAGCAATATCATAGGCCGTAATGTACTCCACCAGAGCTTGCTTTGTTCAACGGTTTTTGAGCATCAAAGCAACCGTCATTCTTCTGGCATTCCTGCAAACTCTTTGTTTCAAGCTGTCTCTATAAATCAACCGGCGGGGGCGTCGGCAGCACGCAAGTCGCCTTTATCTACCAAATTTTACGGGACGAGTTTGAATGCTAGACCAAAGATGGCCATGGGAAGGCATCGCCCTGTTTTGATCACTCCACGTGCTGTATTAGCCGTGGATTCAGCTTCTGAGGTAATTTTTCCCTTGCTGAATATTGAAAATCACAGCATGTACTTTTCAGTTTCAGATTTGTTGACTGACCTTGTTGCAATTGAATAGCTAGGATGGTGTAAGACCAATATCTGGGAGTTTAAACATGGAACAATCACTCCTTAATAGCATTCCCAAATATTTTTAAAAATTTTAACATAATGTTTCTGAAGTTGGAATAACCTAAATGTTACAAGGGCGACCTTTCATACGATTAGAAGCATTTTGAAGTTATTGAAAAGATTCATGGTCTTCTTTGTGCTTCATCAAATCTTTATTTGCATGTATATTCCCTCTTCTTTAACATTTTCTAGAAGTTTCATGAAAAAAATAATTATAACCAGCCCAGGATGAAGAGTTTTATGTGTCTAGTATGTTCCAAACTTTTCTCATACAACTTAGGTTCATACATTCCTGCTTCCCTCGGGTGCAATAAATTCTCATTAGCTTTCAAAATTAGAATATTCTATTCTCACATTTCTGTTAGAAGTTTCGCATTGTGTCACGGAAAATACTTCTCACAATATCTTTAAACAAAGAATGTATCTTGGTAAAGAAATGAAAGCGTAGCTTGCTCGAGTACTTTGAACCAACCATTAACTGATCTTTACATGAATCCCATGGAGCGTACCAAAATCATATTCATCTAGTCAATGTTACTTTATGAAAATGCTTGCGTCATGTGTGCATCTGTATTGTGTGTGTGAGAGCTTGCTAGAGCATATGAGTTCTTGGTTCAGATATTTCAATGAATTTGACTGACTCTTGCCTTGCAGCAGCTTGCAGGAAAATTCAACCTTGAAGGGAATGTTGAATTGCAGGTTCGGTATTTTTAGCCAACCTCAGATGCATGAAATAAGACTTTGCTGGGCTGTTCTGATTTTGTAGTTGTAGCTCATAGCGACTAATTGACTTAAAAATTTTCGTCCATTAACGTGATCAGATTACAGTTGGTGCTCCAACTCCAGGGTCTTTGACACAAGTAAATATTGAGATCTCATATAGTAGCAATTCCTTGCTTCTGCACTGGGGTGCGATACGTGACAAAAAGGAGTAAGTTCATATGTAGATGGTGATTTATTTAATGTCTTTTTCTGTTTGTTTCCTGTATTCAAGTCTCAAGTTTTTGTAAATTGCCCCGCCCCAGCCCCTCGACCCCTACTTTTTTGTCAATAGTTCTCTCTTATGATGTTTTTTCCCTTCTGCCAGAAAGTGGGTACTTCCTTCTCGTCAGCCAGATGGAACCAAAAATTATAAGAATAGAGCCCTTAGAACTCCCTTTGTGAGCGTAAGTAACTAAAATGCAGCACCATCATTCATGAACTCAAAATTATTTGACTGATCCTTATAAATAATTAGCTGCTTATTGTTATTATTTCTATTTTAATATTCTTTTTCTCCATAGTCTGCTTCCAAATCCTTCGTTAAAATAGAGATTGATGATCCTGCAATAGTAGCAGTAGAGTTTCTTATACTCGATGAAGCCCAGAATAAATGGTGAGCCTGTATTACATTTGTTTTCGATATGTAATAACTTGTACATGGGCTCATTATAATGTATTTTTTTCATAACTAGAATTTAAAATTTAAAAATAAAATTCTCATCCAGGTTCAAAAACAATGGTGCAAATTTTCATGTAAAGTTACCCATCAGAGAGGAGTTGATTCAAAATGTTTCAGTTCCTGAAGATCTTGTACAGACTCAAGCATATTTAAGGTGGGAAAGAAAGGGTAAACAGATTTATACTCCTGAACAAGAGAAGGTAATTGCTTAATTATGTATTCTCTACTCTTTTCTTAATCTTGAGTTCTTTTTCTTTTTCTACTTTTTGGGTTGCTTGCTCAATTTGACACCCTTTTGATATTTCTATAAGTTTAACTGGTAATGACTTAGACTTGAAATTTTCTGTTCTTTCTTGATGAAGTTAATAAAAATAAAAGATATTCTAAGTTGCTGACCCTGTCAATATCCTTCAGTAGGATATGTATTCTCAAAGGTTAGGGATAAGTGCTATGCAACATGTGAAACCATGTCCCATTAAATGTGCTATAACACTGCTTGTACAATTCGTCTGTAACCTTATATGAAGGCAAGAATTTGAGGTTCTTCACTGTTTGGTTGTTGCTTATTTTAGTTTCTTCTGAAACAACCATAAGGAAATGTGAATACTGATTGCAATGCCCCTATATATTATACAAACCAAATTTGCTTGGACCTATCTTCTGATCTTTCTATGTTGTCTATTCATAATGCACACTCTTCATTTTCATAGGAGGAGTATGAAGCAGCTCGCACTGAGCTGCTGGAAGAAATTGTTAGAGGTACTTCTGTGGAGGACCTGCGAGCAAAACTAACAAACAAAAATGATAGACAAGAAATTAAGGAATCTTCTTCCCATGGAACGAAAAATGCGATACCGGATGATCTTGTGCAAATACAATCTTATATACGGTGGGAGAGAGCTGGGAAGCCCAATTACTCTGCAGACCAACAGCTTGTAAATTTACATCTCATTTGCTAACTGTTTTCAGCAGCTCTTTTTTTATTATAAAGTATTTACATTGTTCATTTATGGTATTAATATGGTTGAAGATGTTAGTCATTGCCTTATTGAAGTGTTGATGTTTTCATAATTAGAGAGAATTTGAGGAAGCAAAAAAAGAATTGCAATCTGAACTAGAGAAAGGTATCTCTCTTGATGAAATACGGAAAAAGATTACAAAAGGGGAGATCCAGACTAAGGTCTCTGATCAACTTAAAACTAAAAAGTATTTTAGAACTGAAAGGATTCAGAGGAAGCAGAGGGACTTTATGCAGATTCTAAACAAACATGTGGCTGAACCCACAGAGAAGAAGAATATTTCAGTTGAACCAAAAGCCTTGACACCAGTTGAACTTTTCGTCAAGGCAACTGAAGAACAGGAGGGTGATTCTATTCTTAACAAGAAGATCTACAAGCTTGCTGACAAAGAACTTCTGGTGAGATAAAGATGTTTTGCTGATATTAGCCATCCGCTCGCCCTTCTTTCAAGGATATTTCACCTTGCAGGAAGTATTCTAATGCTTAATCTGTTCTACACATTTTCAAGGTACTTGTGCACAAGCCTGTTGGCAAGACTAAAATTCACCTAGCTACTGATTTCAAAGAGCCACTCATTCTCCACTGGGCTTTGTCTAAGAAGGCTGGAGAATGGTTGGTAAGAATCTTTAAACTGTTAACTATTTACATGGTCCTAGAGAAGATGTTGGATTTCAGAATCAAAATTTTCTTCATGTAAACCATAGCCATCTTGACATGCATTAGTTATATAAGATGTATGGATTGCAGGCTCCGCCTCCAAGTGTACTGCCTGCAGGTTCAGTTTCGCTGAGTGGGTCAGTTGAAACAACATTCACAACTAGCTCTCTTGCGGATCTGCCTTATCAGGTGTGCAATAATTTGATTTGATTTTATATGCTTAGGGGCTATAAAAAATTGCATTAATGAAAATGTTGGAATCAACATATTATCTGGTTTTTAAACAGCCGTTGATATCCTGAATCCAATTTTTAGGTCCAATCAATTGAAATAGAGATTGAAGAAGAAGGTTATGTTGGAATGCCATTTGTCCTTCAGTCTGGCGGAAATTGGATAAAGAATAAGGGCTCTGACTTCTATGTTGACTTTAGCTATGAATCTAAGCAAGTTCAACAGGTGACCATAGATTTCTTATTATGATGGTCTATTCTCCAATTACGTGTCTCCTTCCACGGTACTTAACTTGACTTTTGTGGGTCTAAGGATTTTGGCGATGGCAAAGGTACGGCCAAGGCTTTGTTGGGGAAAATAGCAGGATTGGAAATTGAGGCACAGAAGTCCTTTATGCACCGGTCAGTAATCTGCTGGGTTTACTGACTTGAGGAAAACTTTTGATCAAATTTGATTACCAAGTTATAGATGTTCTTAAATTCACACATAATCTGTTTTCAGATAACTGGCTGCCTTAAAGATAACTTCGGCTCAATAGAATTTTTAGATTTAAATTGGGTGTATATCGTTGTCCTTATATTTGGGCCTGTTTTCACTTTGTTATTTATTACCAAAAAGATAACGAGGTATCCCAAAAGGGGACTACTTTCCAAATAATAAATTGTGAAGAGGAATGCAGGGAATGATTAATCAGCAAACCTTATATCTTGAACTTGCATTAACTCAAGGTTCTTTACTTATTTATTAAAAAAGTTTTCATTTTTACTGGGAAATGGTCACAATAACCAACTATTTTACATTGGTTCTGATGTTTTTCAACATTGGTATGCTTAAGATGTGCAAAGCCTCGTGTATCTCTCTTGTTTGGTTTCCTCACCGTTGATGCTTTCATTGGAGGTTGAAGTTTCAACCTGATCTCTGGCTGATTAGCATATCAAAAAAGGTGTAGCATCCGCTAGAATGCAGTAAAAAAAGGCTCTTATTATCATACATTTGCTTAATAAAGTACTTGTATAATGGTCTCTGTTAATAGTTTCTGTGGCCATTGTTCTTGAACAATAAGTCATCCTTTTCTCCCTTCTTCTTTTAGGTTTAACATTGCAGCAGACTTGATACAAGAAGCCAAAGAGGCTGGTGAACTGGGCTTTGCTGGGATCTTGGTGTGGATGAGGTTTATGGCTACAAGGCAGCTAATATGGAATAAAAACTACAATGTTAAACCACGGTATAGATAATACATAAACTGAATCCAGAATTTGAATGTTTTAATTTTTGCTATGTACTCATTACTCCTATACTTTGGTGAGAAATATGGCACCATAAATTGGTGGCCAAATTGGATTACTTACGTATTTGCCAACTGAACTCTAATCCTATCCGTTATTGAATCTATTGGACCTTTTTACTTAAAAAATGAAATTTGGGTTCTCTTCTTTTCATAAGTAAGCTTCATTTTATCAATCTGATTATCACTCAGATCATCTGACAAGTTAAATGTACTTATCCATCACATTAATGCAGTGAAATCAGTAAAGCCCAGGATAGGCTTACAGACCTGCTCCAGAATGTCTACATTAGTAATCCAGAGTATAGGGAAATTGTGCGCATGATTTTGTCTACTGTTGGCCGTGGAGGTGAAGGAGATGTGGGACAGCGAATTCGCGATGAAATCCTGGTTATCCAGGTCAAAATAGAACCTCTTGTTACTTATTCTTTCTTTTGTATTCCTATTTTCCCATTGCCTTTGAAAGGTTGGAGTTGTCTGAATTGTAATTTATGATTTTAGAGAAACAATAATTGCAAGGGTGGAATGATGGAAGAATGGCATCAGAAGTTGCATAATAACACTAGTCCTGATGATGTTATAATTTGTCAGGTATCAGAAATGTGAATTTGAATCTACTTCTTCAGTAGGTTTCTTTTACTAAAATTTTTTATAAGAAAAAGATTCTTGCAGGCATTGATTGATTATATTAAAAGTGACTTCGACATCAGTGCCTACTGGAAGACTTTGAATGACAATGGCATTACGAAAGAACGTCTTCTAAGTTATGATCGTGCGATCCATTCTGAGCCAAACTTCAGAAGAGATCAGAAGGATGGTCTGCTGCGTGACCTAGGAAACTACATGAGAACCTTAAAGGTTGGTTTCCTAAACCTTTCTTGACAGTTTCATATTCTTGTCATTTTTTATGTAAAATCCTGTGTTACATGGAAACTGCAGCTGGTTAATTTTCAGTCATCTCTGAGATCTTGTTGTGCTATGCATGGTATTCTAAATACACATATGGTCATGCATTATTTTCTCATAAAAGATGAAGGATGTAATGCTTGAATTGATTTCTTAGTTTATTGGTGATGATTGAGAAATGTATGAAAGAATATTGAATAGTCCACATATACATGCATTTGTGATGATTGAACTGGAGTGGGTAATAGTAGAGATTCCATTCTGTTTCGTTATTTGAAAGAGTTTATTTTTTTTCACCTGTGCTCTTTTGATGAATGAACTTCATTTGATTCTCTTCAGTTTTATCATAAAATAATGTGAACATAAATAACAATTGGGCCAATTTTGATTCATATCTAGGCGGTTCATTCAGGTGCAGATCTTGAGTCTGCTATCACGAATTGCTTGGGCTACAGATCTGAGGTAATGTCGGACTTAAGCTGAAATTCCCCAACAAAATGTCTTATTCTCCAAATTGATCGGACTTGTAATTCTCTTCAGGGTCAAGGGTTCATGGTCGGGGTGCAGATAAATCCTATACCGAACTTGCCATCTGGATTTCCAGTAATATCTTAAACTTTTTCTTCCCCATTTGTGATTCAAAGGGTGACCTGTGTGAAACAGATTTGTCAAAAGCAACTCTAATTTGACGTATCTTCAATATGCAGGAATTGCTTCAATTTGTCTCTGAGCATGTTGAAGATAGAAATGTGGAAGCATTGCTTGAGGTAAGTGAAATTTGATTTTTAAATTATATTTTACTATTTTCAATCATGTTCTACCATTGCATTGTTTCTGTGTCAAACTTGAACACAGGGTTTGCTGGAGGCTCGTCAAGAGATTCGGCCATTGTTGTGCAAGCACAATGATCGTCTGAAGGATCTATTATTTTTGGACATAGCCCTTGAGTCTAGTGTTAGGACAGCTATTGAAAGAGGATACGAGGAATTGAACGAGGCTGGACCGGAGGTAAATCTTGTCATCAGCAGGACATTTTATGCTCATCTCAATTGTTAAACCTCTTTAACGTCTATTTCATTGTCGTGAACTGGTTGGTGTCTCCTTATGTGCATGGTTGGTGATTTTAGCTTATTTTGATTGGCCTGTTTGCACACTTTGCAGAAAATCATGTACTTTGTCTCTCTGATTCTTGAAAATCTCACACTTTCATCAGATGACAATGAGGATCTCATCTACTGTTTAAAGGTAAAATTTCCCTCTTGGAGGACTCAGGCTATTGGGCACAATTATATATTTTGGTAGTATTCTTCAAATAGGCAGAGCCACCAATTCATCCTTTTACAACAGTAGAAAAGACAAATCTCTAGGTGCTTTGTTACGGTCATCTGTTAGCATATTATGTTGATTTGTTTTTTCTACATGAGACATACTCTCTGTAATCATCTTTTGCATTACATACTTCATGTATGCAGGGTTGGAGTAATGCTTTAAGCATGTCCAAGAGTAAAAGTGATAACTGGGCATTATTTGCAAAATCAGTTCTTGACAGAACTCGCCTTGCACTTGCCAGCAAGGCAGACTGGTACCAGAAAGTTTTGCAACCTTCGGCAGAGTATCTTGGAACACTGTTGAGTGTTGATAAGTGGGCTGTATGTCATTTCTAGCACTATACCAGGAAAAAAAAAATCCTGCTTTTTTTATGTTTCAGATAGGTACATTAAGTTTCATCTCATTAAATGAAAGAAGAGAAAATAATTTGGATGAATCCTTTTTCCAGGTGGACATATTTACAGAAGAAATGATCCGTGCTGGATCAGCTGCAGCTCTATCCTTACTCCTTAATCGACTTGATCCAGTTCTTCGGAAGACAGCTAGTCTGGGAAGGTTTGTACATTATCCTTTGCCAACTCACTGACTCCTGTTGGAAACTTAAAATCAATTTTAGTTATTATAAATTGATTATATTGATGTTCTGATACATAAAAGGCATTGAAATAGGATTTTGTTGTAGCATCTGCCACTTTTGAATGGCAATTTCTAATACAACTCTGCCCTGGAACAGTTGGCAGGTTATCAGCCCTGTTGAAGTTTTTGGATATGTCGCAGTTGTGGATGAGTTACTAGCTGTGCAGGATAAATCTTATGATCGGCCTACAATATTACTGGCAAGACGTGTAAAAGGAGAGGAAGAAATTCCAGATGGCACAGTTGCTGTACTGACAGCGGATATGCCAGATGTCCTATCACATGTTTCAGTTCGAGCTAGAAATTGCAAGGTAATCATCTACTGTTTTTGAATTTGCTGTATGCATTTCTAGATGATAACTGTTTCTTGTGGTTGTGAAATACTACTTACAGGTTTGCTTCGCTACATGCTTTGATCCCAATATCTTGGCTGACCTACAATCAAATGAAGGGAAAATGCTGCACCTAAAACCAACATCTGCTGATATTGCATATAGGTATTTCACATGCAACTTAATGCTGGAAATGATTATAAACCATGTCATGCGCCATAGAATATTGGGGAATTTAAAAATCCATGGTTCAGAATTTTTATATTCTATATTTTGCTTTCTACCAGAATTCCTTATGTTGGAATAAATGAAATCTTATCTTGCTTTCTTCTTTATGCATTTTTTCAGTGTGGTGGAGGGCAGTGAGCTACAAGATTCAAGTTCAGCTAACTTGAAAGAAGAAGATGGTCCTTCATCTTCTGTTACATTAGTCAAAAAGCAGTTTGCTGGCAAATATGCTATAACATCTGATGAGTTCACTGGTGAACTGGTGAAGCTTCAAAATTACATTTGTTGGTTTATTTTTCATGTTGAAGGATCTGTTCTCTTTGTACTTTTTCTATTTTTCTTTTGTTGTTTTAAGATAGTACTCAGAACTTTTTACTGCTAAGTTCCTCATGATGTAAATACTTTGCACGGGATAATTTTCTCAGGTTGGTGCTAAATCACGTAATATTGCATATCTGAAAGGAAAAGTACCGTCTTGGATTGGGATTCCGACATCAGTTGCCCTACCATTTGGAGTGTTTGAGAAGGTTCTTTCAGATAATATAAATCAGGTTATGAACGTCTCGGAAACTTCATGAATTTTTAATGTTCTGAGTTCCATTTTCTACTGTATCTTTCATCAGAAGCTTAAATAATTCATTATTTTATGGGCTAACTTGTATCCAGCAATTAAAAATTTTGATTTCTGAAATTTGCTGTTTTACCATTATATGACTCCTTTTATCATTATATAACTCCTGGGTATCTTTTAAGGTGATTATTAGTTGTGACATTGTACCTGCAGAAGAAATCTTTGTACATCTGGGTTTCAAACTGTAAACAGAAGAGGAAGTATTTGGCTAATAGTTTGGTTTTGGAGTTGAACATGAACATGGCAACTTTTGGATTGTAGATCTTTTAATCTGGATGACTTAGAAAAAGATCTTTAGAACTCATGCTGGAGATGCACCTCCAAGGTTTAATAATTTTAGTGAAAAACTTATAAGTTTTACTAGGATATTATAATGCCACATTGCCACTATCCTAATATTTACGAAGTATTTCAATTTCAAAAGATTTCTAGTGCATGTTTTCTGCTGCGGGGAATGTATGGTTTTCTTTGTCTGACCTGCTCTCTCTCTCTCTCTCTCTTCTATAATTGGCAGGCAGTGGCAGAGAAGTTGCAAATTTTGAAGCAAAAGTTAGGAGAGGAAGACCATAGTGCCCTTAGAGAGATTCGGGAAACAGTTTTACAGATGAAAGCACCAAACCAGTTGGTATGCTACTTTTGTTGTTAGGGATAAGACAATTTTTCTTTCTTAAAGATATTTAATTTTTAAGATAATATAAATTCTTGACCAGCCTATGTTTTCCTTTGATGTATAACTACAAAGGAAATTAGGTTGATAGGTGCGTAGTTGTCTTGTTTGGACTGCTTTTCCTTGATCAAGTTCCTCATTCCCCCCTCCTTACTGAAGCAAGATGAATGCATTTGCCCCTTTTTAGCGTCTAATTTAATGTATAAAATATGGTTTTAAACTCCTTGCGTAATCCCTAGGTTTCCAAAGGCCCAGGGTTAAGTAGGATTGGAGAAAATGATTCATGTAAGAACCCAACTACATTGTGGTTGAGACTTAGTTCAGTTGAGTGACCCCTGAGGAGTCCTCTCTATCATGTAAATCTTCCATATGATGCAGATATTGTCCAAAATCCTTTACCTGTTATGAAATTAAGTATCTATATTGTGCAAGTCTTTGGGGGTTCTTTTGGGATATTTACTTGATTTTTGACTTAGAAGCAAGAATTTGTTTCAGGTCCAAGAACTGAAGACAAAGATGAAAAGTTCTGGTATGCCTTGGCCTGGTGATGAAGGTGAACAGCGCTGGGAGCAAGCATGGATGGCTATGAAGAAGGTAAACTGCTTTGCTTGCCCTATAGAATAGGATATCGCCTACACTTTGATTTATCTATATGTATTTAACTAATGCAGAACAGCCTACTTGGCAGATAATACATTATACTCATGCTCCCTAGCAGGATTGAGCCTGGACCTTTCTCTTGTTCCTTATCTGATAGGGAGAGGAGATGCCAATGGAATTATAGTCCATTGGCAGTCTGTTTCTTCTCTTTCAAACAAAATGTCGTAGGCTCTTGTACCTCTTAAGACTCTAGCCTTAGTAGTGTGAAGCAACATTTATTTGTTATCCCGCTCAATTTAATTTGATTTTACAAATATTAACTCAGTTACAAAATTCTATTTCTATATTTTGAGTAACTCATATGCTACCTACTTACAATCCAGGTCTGGGCTTCAAAATGGAATGAGAGAGCATTCTTCAGCACAAGGAGAGTAAAACTAGATCATGAATATCTCTGCATGGCTGTCCTGGTTCAGGAAATAATCAATGCCGACTATGCATTTGTTATCCATACAACTAATCCATCTTCAGGAGATTCATCAGAAATATATGCTGAGGTATTTTATTTTCATTACTTTTTGAGTCATTTCCTTCAGGCATTTAAATTAATTTTTCATAAGGAAAAGCATTAAATTAGTATTACCTCCTGGAATAGGTGGTGAAGGGACTTGGAGAAACTCTTGTTGGAGCTTATCCAGGCCGTGCTTTGAGTTTTGTCTGCAAGAAAAATGATTTGAAGTCTCCTCGGGTAAAACATCTTCATTTGGTTAACCATGGTCGTTTTATTAAGAATGAACCTGAATAAAATACAAGAGTTTTTTTTGTGCCATGGTTTCATTCATATTTCGATCCTCAGGCAGGTAATCAATCTAATGCAATTTGTACTAACAAATTTGTGTGAGTTTTAGGTTTTGGGTTATCCAAGCAAGCCCATTGGGCTTTTTATAAGACGATCAATCATCTTCCGATCTGATTCCAATGGTGAAGATCTGGAAGGTTATGCTGGTGCTGGCCTTTATGATAGGTAAAGTCCTTCCAAATTCTTGCACACTGGCAATCTCAGATATAGATAGCATTTAATGTGTTTCAATTCTGCTGGCAATGGGTTATCCATAAATAGGCTGTTTCGTGATATCGTACGTTGTTCATATTTCCTTGGCAGTTTATTTTATATGCACGCATATTGACATCAAACGTGTTACTGAATTTTTTGTTTTCCATTTTGTTTTCATATTCTTCATGTTGATTTTGATATTCCCTTATTATGCAGTGTGCCAATGGATGAAGCCGAGAAAGTTGTGCTTGATTACTCTTCAGACCGTCTGATCACTGATGGACACTTCCAGCAATCAATTCTCTCTTCCATTGCTCGTGCAGGATGTGAGATTGAGGAGCTATTTGGATCTGCACAAGACATTGAAGGTGTGGTTAGGGATGGGAAAATATATGTTGTCCAGACAAGACCCCAAATGTGAGGCTGTTCTTCTTTTTCTTTTTTATTTTTTCCTGATTGGGAAGCTATTGATAAAAGCATTATATCAATGAAAAAAATTAAAAAGAAATTATAGAGGTCAAGCCTAGAAAGGAGGAAAGGGGAGTGAGTATTTATTTGGAAGCAAGTGAAATAAAGGTACAAAAGGAGAGAGGAATAAAGTTGCAATTTCCCAGAACATGTAAATTCAGTTGGAAATTGTGCACTGGATGCTTTGCTCTGTATGAAGACTACCGGGTCGAAATTACAACATTTTTGTCCATAGGCATGTAATGTTACATTTGATTCTGGGTAATACCATACGCTTCATTATAGGGGATCAGCAGATACTATGTTGTAGTTGAAATGTAATGTTATAATAAAATGTTAATACAAACGTTTTAACATTTGTATTAACCTGTAACGTGATGTATTCTATTGTTTTGTGTATTACATGCAATGTAGTGTTACACTGCAATGCGGAGCATAATATTACCTTAGCTTCTATGAACTGTAGTCTTATACCTCCAATGGAGCATAATATTATAACATTTTATAATAGGTTATAGGTTAATACGTTCCTACTTAAAAGCTGTTTCGAGATCCTAAAAATACTTTAAAAGACCTCCAAATTTCAATTCATTATTGACGAAGAGATGTATTTACAATCAGGGGATTATCGTTATTTTTATTTTACAAATGATCAGAGATCGAATCCCTTGATGGTTCTTGACATCATAGAAGAGCCTAATCAATAATTTCTTCGATAATTCGAACATCCCTCTGCATTAAATCCTGGAACGTTCATCCACACTTCATTTAGACGCCCAGCTTGGTGACGTGAAGAATTGTACTGAGCAATTGTGTAGGATAGTTTATCTTCTGGAATTGATGTATTTCCTGTGAAGTGCAAATTTAAGCTATTCATTAGAGCTTCAACTTCTTTATTAATGTTATCATCCTTAGCAAATCCAGAAAACTTCCTAACCGCAATGCAGTGACTCGTCCATTTCTCAATCTCCAAATTCAATTCAGAATTGGGCTGTGGAGGCGATTTAGCTGTGAGATAGATCTTCACGTAACATATAGAACCATTTGCAGTCGTTGGGTTGATGCTTGTTAGGACTGGAGCAGTCACAGGAAATCGAGTAGAGTTGAGGTTGGCTCCATGAATGTATTGATACAACCTGCAGCATGCAAATATGTCAAAAAAGATACAGTGATTATTAAAAGTGTCAAAACAAATTAATTGAACTAGACAATGACAGATAACGAAACCTGTGAAAGCCTTGTTTGGTAGAGTTCTGGAATGAACTTCGTTGGACAAGAGCAGAGGCCCAGAAGGCTTCACTGTAGAGTCTGATCTCAAAATCGGATTCTGAGTGAACAACTGCGTAATGCGGTGATTCGATAGCAATAGCAAAACCTGACAGTACAAGGCATACTGGCAGTACAATTGGCACCAAATGCAGCCCCATCTTGCTGCTCAACCTTCTGAATGATGAAAATAAACTGCCTCTTACTTTGGTTTATATAGAGATTCATTGGCATGTGTCGTGCGCAAGCAGCATCAGAATCAGATAGTGAGCTTCGTACTAGAATGAGCAAATAGCAATTACATAGCAACACCTGATCAAGTCCAAGTGGGATATTAGGTAAGCCAAGCGTTGATGCCAACGATAATGGACAGAAAGATATCAATCTGATGTTTTGTTTTATACCTTCCAAATGTCAGAGCTTGCTGCAAAGAAGATCAAATTCTTGTACCCCTTCGTATTTTAATCAAACTTTAGTAGGTTCTCAGATTATTATTTATTCCCACTTGAATCGTGCAACTAAGAATTGCATTGCCACTTCATTTTGTCAAAAGAGTGGAAGCTCACTTTGTGGGGTTGCCAAGTAAATTTGGTAATCAAGAAAAGAAAAAAAAAAAAGGTGCCTTCTATTCAAAAAAAATACAACAATGAGTCAAAGATGCAGTCACCGTGAGAATCACGGCATTCATGAAATTAATGCATTTTCTTGGCTTAGTGGGTAAACATTTGAAAGGGTATGATTCATAAACAGTCCCGTCCATTCCCCTTTATTTTTTTCTTCAGCTAAACACCACTCATTCTCTTTTGTTTGTAGACTCAGATTATTTCACTCTAAAGAAGATGCAATCCCTTCATATTAAGGAATATGAGGGATGCATTTTGCTACATTGAACAAAACCTTCTCTTTATTAAGATGGTGTTGATATTTTCTGTACACGTGTAATCTCATCCCACTAATAGAGTAATTTATATACATAAAAATCCTTCTTGTTTGCTTACAATTCAATTAAATTAATAGCTTGAACAGATAATCAATTAAATCCCTAATTTCTTTTATTTTTTGGTCACTTGGGTGTTTTTTAATCATTTTTAACCATTAAGATTGCGTCAACAGAAAATTAATTTGATTATTTACTCTCATAATTTGCAATGAATAAATTTCACCAAAAAAATGTTGAATTTAAGTGATAAAAAAGAAATTAGAGCGGATAGAGCGGATGTAGTTGATTGGTTGTGCAAATCAATAAATTTATTTGAATTTTAAGCAAACATTAAGGACTTTAATATAAACTATCATATTAATAGTAATGTAAGTAGGACTGATGGGCTTTATAGTACAATAAGAGAACATGTATCCTGAAATTTAAGGGGCGCGGATTTAAGTTCTACCAGCAACGAAAAAATTAGTATTAAAATATTTTTCCACTTATTAAGAGGTAAGTTAATTAAGATTTTAATTTTCCTCGAATTAATAGGTAAGAATAAATTAAGTAAGAGTAGATAGGAGAATGTCCATCTGAAAAAAAAAGTAAGCATGATAAAATGTCAGTGTCCCTGTCCCGTTATGATTCACCACACACAATATGGCTTTAAGCCATCAGTCCCAAGAGCAGGCTAGTACAATAATGCTTATAGAGCCAACCATCTAAAATATGCAAATTAACAGAACGAGGGCTTTCAAATTCTGATAAGAGTTAAGCTTCTAATGCTTATGGAACCCGACTTTTTAATCAATTTTTCTGTAATTTATAATAAATTAACTAAATTATGGCCATACTTTTTCAAAGGGCAAAAAAAAAAAAAAACGTATTATTAGATGGCTTATTTCTTCACTGATTTAAAATTATTTTGATTTTATTAAAAAAATCAATTATACCATATATTAAGATTTAGAGAGAGTTATGATTCATAATTTTTGTAGACACTTAAATTTAATCAAATTCATAATAATCCTTTTATGTAGTTCTCTCTAGCTGTAGTTAAAAAACTGGGGTTTTATAAGGACATTAGAAGGGTGTAAAAATCGTTAATCTTTTGATAAATCTGATATTGGGTTGGACTCAGTCAGTTCTTAGCCGGTTTTGGTCACCAGCCGAAGAGACGATCTAATTCTAATCAACTGAGCTAACATTTTTGCATCATGTCAATCTTGGGCAGAAGCAGGACATGAGCAGATATTATGGTACTGCATGACAGTAATGAATCAAACACACACATATAACTATGATCATTAATCATCATCGACGGTAGTCTCCATAGCAAGCATGATGAAGAGACTCCACTTGAGATCATGTACTTGGTTTGCTCAACATCATCATCATGATGGTGCACGAATAGAATTGGTCCATCCCTGAGATTATGTCCTAGCCCTAAGCATGCATGCCATGCCACACACCAGAAAAAGAGAAAATTAAAAAATAATCGAGTATATAGAACATTCTTTTCGAACAAATATCACCTTCCTAAATCATGATTTTAGGCAAATATGCTCAAGGGACATTTTCCCAAAGGTATAAAATTTGATTACTTTCTCTTTAGAAAAACCCGTTTTTAAGGATTTATACTTTGATTCTATCATGTATTAAGTAGGAAAGCTGACCACGCAAAGACAAAATCATTGCACAACATCAATGTTCCATGCTTAAGAGAGCTTTAGCTATATTCCTTTTTGCCACTTTTTGAGACCCCTTTCTTATTTTTAAAACATGCTAGCTACACACAAATAGAGGAAAGTGTATCGATTGATTATTGAATGTCATGCATTCTTATCTTATACAATGTCCTAATATAACATCTATAATCTTTTATATACTTGGTGTCCAATGGTTATAAATTTACAGTTCTTGTTTTAAGCTCCTAATTAAACTACTACCATTCTTTCTCATGATTCTATTCTCTTCTTTTCATGTGGGTCTTGTAATTAGCTTCACTATGACTCCACCTTTTAACCACAGTCCCCCAAAGATATGGATGCTTTAATTTGATTCCATTCTGCTTCTGCCAAGAAATTTCATTATACCAATATATATATATATGATATTTTGATTCTAGATAATTAACTTCCTTCGGTTAACATTCAGAATTTCATTTCGGAAAATTTGTTTTATTTTATCTATTATTATTATTATTATTTTTAACCCTTCAATATCTTCTTTGCGACCAAGCAAAGCATTTTGTAAAAAGATTATCCCGTACCTCAACCGCCCTCTTTATTTTTTGATACGGAGTCAATGTTTGCGGATTATTTGTGTCCCCATGGCTTAGGCTTTGAACAGAATTTCAGAAGAAAAACTAGCGGTTTATCTTTTCCATTAAGTCAAGGAATTACAACAAATACATCATTGCAATTGCTAAATACTTATTGGCGCGTGGTTATAAGATTAACCCAACCAGCTCACTATATTCTCTTTCACAATCTGTGTCTCAGCTTTTATCGAGCTTCTAGGAAATTAATCCTGTAAAGCCCACCTTTGGTCTTTTGTGGGGTAATCAGCTGTACCAGAAGAAGAAATGGGTCTTTGTCCTGTTGTCTCTAAGCCATTTAGGTCTTCGTCAACCTGCTTCTAAAATCACTTACACTAAAAGCACTTTTGACAACTTGGACCTCATCGAATTTTTAGATTTGGGGTTAGGGCAGGACCCATTTGGCTACATGGACTTTTCATCAAAATATGTTTCTAATGGGCCGTCTCTGCCGACAAAAACACCTGTTCAAGCACTAACTTTTGAGCTTTTGCCCTGGCATTTTCTGATCAAATTTTGCTCCACCTACATCACGATTGGTAGTACGACTTTACATTTTATCTCACTAAATTAGAAAAATGAAATAAAATGATGGATGGATCATCCTGTGGAGTGACTTTAAATTGATACATTCGTTCAACTCAATATCTAGAGTCAATGCAATCTAACACCAATGAAATGTCAAAAAAGAAAAACTTTGGCTGCCACTCTGAAGGGTCAATTAACATTACATCAAATAACTGTGTCTGTGGCCCTTTCCTGAATACTTAAATATTCTTTTCTTTTTCCAGAAGCTTCAAGAAAATCTCATAGCTTCAAGTTAGAGACACCATCATTACACCTAGGTGTAAATTTTATTCAAACTTAAAACTCTAGGTTTTGGTTAATCAAAACTAATTTAAAGTTTGAATTGATCGAAATGTAAAACTTAGTTTTTTTTTTTTCATTTTTAAAATACTGAATACAAGTGCGTGAAAGAAGTAGGCTTGTTACTCTCACATCTGATTGTAGCTCCCGCGGAACTGCAATGATGACTGGTGCGTAGACGTCAGAATCTAGGTCCAACACTTTGAATACATTAATGGCCTCAATTTCAGCTTTTTTTTTTTTTTGGTTCTCCCCAGCTCAGGAATCAGGATGACGAAAAGGGAAACATTGGAATGTATAATGAAAGATAACACCACATGGTTTCGGACGTACAGCATCAACCATCAGCCTCTCCTCAAAAGAGGTAATCATATTTTCATATGCACTTATCAAAAAAAAAAAAAAATTCTGAAAGGCCAGAACCACACTGTAATAATTCTATATATATTAATGATGGACTGTTTTAAAGTTTCATTTGAGATTATATTAAAACTGAAATGAACAACAGACAATGTTTTCACTTCATTATAGACAATATTGCGCCTTCCATTGAATATTACACACAGTGAGACACATGCGTGCTCAACTGCACACGCATTGTCTGATCATCACTTGATGACTGATTTACCCTAATAGTTCTCTCCCATCTCATTGCCTTCTCTTACAAAATTTCTGCATGGTGCCCCGTCCCACTTCATAAAGAATATCAAACGTACAAAAATTAATTGCTTTTAATCAGCAGAACTTTTCAAATTAACCATCAGCTTTTGAATAATTTTCACGTAAGTTAGTACAACCTCTCCCACCACATACAGATCTAGGCCAAGAGTTGTGAAACCGTTCGTAGGGTTAACTTCGTGATACCTCATAAGGTAACGTCATAAATAAATATGGGGATTAATTCTTTGGGCTCATTTTCATTTAATTAATCAATCACCAAGCATCAGACAACTAATTAGCAGCCACTTGGGACCGTGCACGGCATTGTTGTGTGTGTAAACTAGCTAAGACAAGGATGGCTCCATCCAATTTAAATAGCAGCCTAATATGTGGCTTTAATTTTGTATTCTTATCATCACTCGGCTAGTTTAATTAGTAAAACGGAACATGCCACCAAAATTATCAGCAAGAAAACAAGCCAAAATTTACTTGTTTATGATTGAACATAGTAATTTGTCATAAATACTAGATATGCAGCTATATGGTGGTCTTGAAGAGAAGCAAAGGGAAAAGCGTTGTTGCACTGAGATATGATCTCAATTATATTAGCCAATTTGGTTGTGTAATGAGAGTGACACTAGCCGGCGGGCCAATAATATTATTTCTAAATGTTTTCTATTTAATTTTCTTTGCTGGAGAGGTGGGTGCGGTAAAGTTTTCATAACACGGAATTTAAACTGCAGAAAAGTTTGGAAAAACGAATAAATTGTACTATTTAAGTACTTTAAATTTTAAGTTTCTTAAACTTCATGATTTTAAAATTTTTCTAAACTTTTCAATAATTTTAAAATCGTGATCAGCAAATTATATATATATATAAAGGCACTGCTAGGGAAGTGGCGGGCATCATTGCCAGTGCCCTAAAAGAGATCTTAGTTACAATAGTGAAGAAAAGGTTGCCCCAGTTGCCCCATGCATAGCTAGCTAGACGTGGTGAAAAGCTAAAAATTTTATGAGGGATGATACATTTTACTTGATAAAATATTGAAAATAAGAGAGCTAGGGTGGTTGATATTCTTTTAACGCACCATGCAAAGGAAAAGTGAAAAGAATATATAATTGGTGACAGATTATTCTTTTTTTTTTTTATCCTTTTGGCCAACAAATCAGATTGAGCCCCCAAATAAACATAGACGATCGACGACAGCTCGTAAATGTAATGTTAAGCCCATAAGCATGCATGCATAGAGTTTGCGCATTAGGCATGCAATGAGTGCACATAACCAAGTGCGCGTGCCAGCACATACAGCAGGCTCAACACAAAAAGATAAAAATAATTAATTAAAATGAATTAAAAAAATGGGTCACCACTCGCATATATAGAAAACGACAGCTCAATAAGGATGTAACACTTGGAAGAAACTCTATTAAGTCAAAATTTAAGACCATGGATATTACTGACTTCTTCTTATTCATATTTGACAATCTTAGTGGTGACCCACGGAATGAAACAACAATGAACCAATGTGCAACCTAAACTACTGTAGGCTCGGCGATAAGCCACGAAATCTCTTTTTGGTCAAATTATCCAAAACCCAGATTGAGTATGCAAACAAATTAAGGAAAACCCAAAGTGGGTTAGCTTTTATTTGGTTAAATTATGGAAGTAATTAAAACGGGAGATTACTCAAGTATAAAAATTAGAGCAGCTGACACAAAGAACATCTAGGGAAGTGAGAAAGAGAAGTAACCCAAAGCAAAGAACTTCGGTAACCCAGGCCAGAATCAAGTGTAATTCCTATCTGTCCGCAGAACCAAAGTAAAGAATAACAGAAATGAGCGACATTTTGCCCTCTTAAAATTAACACAAAAGCTAAAGTTTCAGTCCTTGTATCGGAGACCGGAAACACAACCTCTCACCTCTCTCTCTCTCCTCTCTCTCTCTCTCTCTCACAAATTCTCTCCCTTTCATAAATTTTAAAAATATCAGGCATGATTTCATCACTACCCTAGTATTTAATCACCACACCCACATGTTTATAACTTTAAGAAAATAAAACCCATTTGTGAGTTTTTCTATTTATTTATTTAGGTCTTAGAAGCTCCAAGGTGTCAGAACATAAAACCGACGTATTTTAGAAGAAGAAGTTGAAGAGAGCTTCGGGAAATGGTGATGAGAGAGTGAATACTAAGAATTGGAGTGCCTTAAAATGATCATTTCCTGTTGGATGGATTTGGTGGGAGTTGTGTTTCTATGTGCCAAAACTAGGCATAAATGGTATCGTTTTGATCACAGCAGAAGCAGACAACAACAGCAGCTCAAATGTACAGAAATACCAACAGGTTTCCAAAAACAAACAACTACTCAAGGAAGTTTCTCAAATATGACTTCTTCTAGTTGCTGTAAGATCTCCCCAATCATTCCCATTTTTGTGTCCTATCTTCTTGTACTTTCTTCTTCGATTTGTCTTGTTCATTCTTCGGATACCGGCAAAAATCTAAATGCAACCAATCAAACAACTCTTCGCCCAGAGGAAGAGTTGCACAAGTTGAAGTTTATTAGAGCTCATCTCAACAAAATCAACAAGCCTGCTGTGAAGACCATTCAGGCAATTCCACTCTCTCTCTATTAAAAGAATTTCACTTTTATTTCCCCTGTTTTTGCTCCGTTTTCTTGGACTTCAAATGCGTTGTCTAATATTTTCTTGTTTATTGCTGCAGAGTCCTGATGGTGATATTATAGATTGTGTAGAAACTCATCTACAGCCTGCTTTTGATCATCCTAAGTTGAAAGGACAGAGACCATTGGTAATTATATATTTTCTTTAACAAGTGAATTAATGATCATTAAACCTCTAAACATTTCTGAAACTTTCAGGATCCACCGGCAAGACCAAATGGGCACAAGCCGAGTGGCATGATCACTGAAGAATTTCAGTTGTGGAGCTTCTCTGGTGAATCATGTCCAGAAGGAACAATTCCAATCAGAAGAACAACTGAACAAGACGTGTTAAGAGCTACTTCTGTCCGAAAATTTGGAAGAAAAAAAATAAGACGTGTAAGAAGAGACACAAACAGCAATGGCCATGAGGTAATTAGTGCGTCAGAGTTTTTTCTTTGAAAAATAAATAAATAAATAAATTTGTACTGTAATATCATTTTCTTCCCCCAGGAGCCTTGCCTCCATATTCAAATAAACAAACAACTCTAAAGAAAGTGGTCAAAGAAAATGGCACATCAGGCTTGTTGTTGTTGATTGCCTACTGCTTTAGGTCTCTTTTTGAATAGGACCATTATGTTAATTTTTAAATCCCCAAAAGAATTAACAAAAGAGTTTTCTTTTTTCTTTTTTTAACTTTTTACAGGTTTAACAAAAATACGTATTTGCTACGTTTTTTATGTTTTTGTTATTTTCTAATCTTTTTTCCTAACGAGTTTAAGGTGAAATTTCATCAAAATGGACTAGAGATTGCTGTTCCAGTGAATAATAAATGCTGCAATGTCTAGTTTTCATCAATAATGAGTTCCTGAGATGAAAAGAAAAAGAATTAATAAATTTTATGTGTTGCTGATACTTTCCTACTGAGCAAAATAAGTAATTCTAGCAGCTTGATCCTCTTTTATTTCAATCATTAAACACAAGCAGCTTCTTGGTTTTAGTAATTACAGTAATTCACTTATTTCAGTGCAAAAGAATTTTTTCATTAATGAGTCCCCTGCAGTTCTGTATAATGACTGTTTGCCATCTTTCTCTTCTTTCTTAGAAACTTTCTTGTTACAATGTGAAATTGGGGGATTCAGTGCTAAGTTAATTTTGCACTGAACACTAAATCAATAGTCATGATTTATTTTTTATATCTTTCATTTCCCTTGGCTAACAACCATTCCTTCACTGTTCAACAAGAAATCACATTGATATTAAAAATTTGTCTGTTAATTTAATGTTCATCTTGGACACAATTTTAAATTTTGAAATTTGGTTAATTTACAGCATGCAGTTGGGTATGTGACTGGAGATCAATACTACGGAGCGAAAGCAAGCATAAATGTGTGGGCACCAAGAGTGGTTAATCAGTATGAATTCAGCTTATCACAAATGTGGGTCATATCTGGTTCATTTGGGGATGATCTTAACACCATTGAAGCTGGCTGGCAGGCATGTCCAACCTCCTCCTAATTCTATTAAATTTTCCCGAAAATGAGCCAACCATGTTTTCCAATATTTACTGCATCAAATTGTCAAATATTTGTTTTGTTCTTAACATTTAAAGCAGCTGCTACGACAGTGCAACTACCTCTCATTTTCATAATTTATTTGAATTTATGTATATACTGTTGTTGAATTTTCTTGCCCATGGTTGGTTGCTAAATCATTTATATTTTTGCAGGTAAGCCCAGAGCTGTATGGGGACAACTACCCCAGGTTCTTCACTTACTGGACTGTGAGTACAATCAATACAAAATTTGACTTATCTTGTATACATAATTTGGCTTATTCACTTGTAAATGATTTAAAAAAAAAAAAAAAACTGACAGTAATATTAATTTATAGACTGATGCATACCAAGCAACTGGGTGCTACAATTTGCTATGCTCCGGCTTTGTTCAAACTAACAATAGAATCGCAATTGGAGCTGCAATCTCACCGACATCATCATACAATGGTGGCCAATTCGATATCAGTTTGCTGATTTGGAAGGTAATCGATTTGAAATTTGATCATGTTCCTTTTAATTATTTTTCTTGAATATAAAGCCTGAGCCTGCGTTGAATCATCAGTTGATGGTCTTGGTCACAAATAGAGACAAAATAAGACTGCCAGATCCAGAATTTGATTTGAGTAGATATGAAACACAAATGTGACAGACGAATCTGAGCCGTCCGATCTGAATTGCTTTTATTGAACCTGGGAAGATTTTACGGGAAAGGCTCCATGCAGCCAATGATGGAGCTGGAGCCTCACCAATTTATAAAGCATAGGTTAAGTACTAGACCTTCTCAAAAGTAGATAATAAAATAAATAATCTGCTAGAGAGTAGCGAGTCGAGACCCAAGTTAATGGCAATAGATTTAGACATAATTATTTTGTCAACAACCCATGACTTTATTTATTTTTTATTTTTAATTTCAATTTTTCTTATTTGATAATAGTGCATGGCTGTAAAATTGCACTAGCACTACAGGGGTTGTATATTGCTCTCGCGTGCACTGATAGCTTCAAAAATAATACCAGTAATTTCATTATTGCTTTTCTACTTTACAAGATTCTCTTCTTTTCTAAGTAAAAGAGCTTTGAGTACTGACCCCTCCACTCTTTTTATTTTTACTTTTCATTATTCGATAAATTCTCCTCAAGCTTCCTCTATATAGACGACATGCAAGTTAAATAATCATTAATTAAACTATTCTTAATTCCAAAAAAAATTTCAGGATCCAAAGCACGGAAATTGGTGGCTTGAATTCGGATCCGGGGTACTAGTCGGGTATTGGCCATCATTCTTGTTCACGCACCTTACAGACCATGCAAGCATGGTGCAATTTGGTGGAGAAATTGTGAACTCGAGGCCAAGTGGTTTCCACACATCAACACAAATGGGCAGCGGCCATTTTGCCGGCGAAGGATTTGGGAAAGCATCATATTTCAGAAATTTACAAGTTGTTGATTGGGATAATAACTTAATCCCATTATCGAACTTAAGAGTCTTAGCTGATCACCCCAACTGCTACGACATTCAAGGAGGTATTAACAGAGTATGGGGCAATTATTTTTACTATGGGGGCCCTGGGAAAAATCCAAGGTGTCCCTGAAGGCAAAGGCAAAAAAAGTATATGGGTGGGGAGGTCATTTTCTTTTTATTAATATAAATTCATTTTTTTCACTTGTTGGGTGATTTGGGTTTCTTCTCGAGATCGTTTGGGTTTATTCTTATAATTATTTTGCTTAACTAACAGGTGAAACTTGAAAGTGATCCATTAATTAATTATACCAATTTTAGGTTATGTGGTGTAAATTTGGCAAAGGAAGGAATAGTGAATATATATGTTTATGGTTTGTGATTATTGATTTATTTCAATCGCTCTCTTTTTTTTTTTTCATTAGAAAGATTTTCATTTTGGGGGCATTCATCGAAGCGCCGGGACCACTCCATGAAAATGGCTAAAATCTAACCAATAACCACTATGATTATAATAAATGCGCTAATCCTGCACACACCTGCTCTTTATAAATGGCATGGGGTCCCCAGCCCCCCTGCCATATCACTTCTCTTTTGCTTTGTGAGTATTTTGGGGGACGCTTAATGATGACTTGTAATTTCAGGTAAATTTTTGCAGAAGTTTGTAATGAATAAAAAGAATTATAGAATCAGTGAATAAAGAAACTTTCCTGTAGAAGTCAAACCTAAAATTGTTTTAATTTACAGCTAGCTTATTCACATAATTATGTCTTATTGATGGAGGAAATAATATAGACACTGCCTTTAGTTTACTTGGAGGCAAAGACTGTTGGCAATTAATATTACTCAAGAGTGGAGACATGATTAAGAAATTGTCCTATTTCTAGTATTGTGTTCCCACATGAGCTTTGTCTGCAATTGCATCTGTACGACTCTACATATGTATATGAATATATGATCATGATTTTGCTCACAATCTTTTCTCTTGAAGTTCACGCTAACAATCTTTATTGCTCCTATGATAATAAATGAGGCATTAGCACGCAGCTTATGTTCAGCAGCAATTACCGGTGAGCATATTGGATCTGAAATTCTTAGCAACCCCTACTCCGTAAGATAATTGATTAACTCAACTCAGCATTTTGTTTTCCACAAACAGGCCATGTGCATTTAGGATTCATGGATTCGAAACGAGTAGAAATAAAGAAAAAAAAAATAATCCCAAAATGCAAGTAAATGGCAAGAGAGATTAGAGAATGAGTTTGAGTCAACATACATAGAAGGCCCGTCATATTTTGTTGTAAAATATTTACTTGAGACGCAAGCGACAGCTTAGAAAACTAGAAGTTGGATCAAATTATAAAAGAGAGTTTACAGGCGGCACCGGAAGTGGGTTGTGGTGTTGACTATAGGCTCTAGCCACTGCCCGTTAGAGTAAATGGCAAAGCTTTCATTTTTAGAATTAAAATCTTAATTGTATTAAAAAAAAAAGAATTAAAATCTTAATTAAGCCAGCCAGCCAACCAACCACGACGTATGATGATTGATGGCTGACAAGGCCTGTCAGAATCAAAACGTGGCAAAATGTTGAGCTGACACCTTAACGTAATTGAGGGTTTTAATCGTGCGAACTAATACCCCAACAATAATTACTCAGAATCTGATGATCCGTTCTTGTCTGTGATGATTTGGGGAGAATTCCAATAACTGGAGAGTGTAGTGTGATTGTAATTGATCAGCAGCAGCATCAGTGATAGTGCACGATCAGCCAACTGTGGTGAAAGTCCTGAAACTGATTGTTTTTTTTTTCATTGCCTTGGACAGTCTGTAATGAATATTACAACTCGCACAGCAGAAAGGTGATGTCAATGCCATGGGCCATAAGGCTTGAGTTCACAGCTGGATAATAAACCCGGATGTCCGTTTTGATTGATCACTAATCACCAGCTTGAGGTGCACCCATTTATGAAACATATTATTCTTTTTCGGATCTAAGAACAAAGACAAAACAGTGAAGCTTGCTAATGCCGGGGAGACGTCATTCAAATTTTGTACATCCTGTGTAGGGCAGATATAAGATAGATTAGAAATGAATGAAAAATTTGGTGGTCCAGAACCGAAGAAATTACGCACTCCTCAGATGTAACCTACCAACTACTTTATTAATTTTAAACAAACTTGGACAACTTTTATGAGTGACTTTATGGATCCCTGCTCTCTATAGTAACTTGTACAAACCCGTTCAGATAAATAAGGCTCTCCACAGCACAAACCGATTAACAGAGGTGATTCTAACAAGTCTAAAGAAAAGAAAGGAAATCCTTTGAATAACTTCCCCTTGGCGAGCTGAAAATTTGTTGGTCTAATCACAACAACGAGCTTAATGGTGGCAATAGCTCTCTGTACGTGTATACTTACTGGCAACATGTGTGTAGCGTCTGGTGTATACATAGACATCCTCATCCTGCACGTTCTCAGACTTTCAGCCTCATAATAATAGATTACAGGTAACAAAAAAATTGAGGTTTCGAAGCCAGCTCAGCAGCGACTTTCAGTGGCATACATTCATTTATTATGCAAGCTCACTTGCACAGAAAAGATGACACCGCCCCAGAAAACAAATCTAGCATCTGTTGGTTGGAATGATATGGCCAAACGCCAACCAATAACATTTCATAAGAACTAAATGGTAGGAAAGAAGCTTGATGTGTCTCATAAGGCCATAGGTGTAGAGCCGGTGTCTTATAGCTAATGCTATCTGGACCTCGCCATCAATGAAAACACTGTACTGGAAAGCTGAGATCAAACAACATAACCTGGGTATCTCTCTTTGGGGAAATGACAGTAGCCAAGAGCAAATGCCTAAACATGGCTTGAGTGGCAGTAAATTATGATGTGAATACTTCCTGGGATGAAAACAAGGCTCCCCAGATACAACCACGATCCATCAAATTAATATATCAACACAAAAAAACATGATTCAGACCTTTGAATTATGGCCATCTCAAGTGCACAATAGTATCCCAGATTCAACCAGAAATTATCCTACATTGCTGCCTTCAATATAAGTTAACAACCTATAGGTTCTATGCTCAACAGACTCCTACACTAAGTAATTCATATTTAGTTAAGAAATACAAAAGACCATATCAGCAAAGCATTCTTGAATGATCAATTCTTTTTATATCAAAAGCAAAAGAAGAGCGCATGCTATTATTGAAATACAATAGCACCTATTCAAAATTGTTGCCATGGAGGAATTGCAATTCCAACAATAGAATTAAGGGCAAAAAAAAAGCAGGCAGTGACAGAAAGAGGTCACTCCACGCAAATCGCCTCAAGCAACTTCTTACTCGCCTCACTCACCTCCACTTTCTCCATCTTCAAACGCCGAAGCATCACAGGGCTTGTTCTTCCAGCAGCTGCATAAGTTCTTATCAGTGGTTCAAACACCTCCACCCCTAAATCATCTACAGCCTTCTTCAAGATTTCCAAGAAACCTTCAGCACCATCAACATCCTTTTCTTGCTCAAAGTGCCTCATGAAAGTCCTGATAGTCTCAGACGATGGGACCCACTTTCCACCATCCCCTCTACCAGTATCTATAGCCTTCTCCAAACAATCTACTGCCAATTTCATATCCCCATTTCTCAGATAATAATCTGAAAATATCTCCCAGGTTTTAGCATTAGGATTGGCTCCTCTCCTGCGGGCCCTCTCCTTCAGCTCTTCAGCATTTTCTAGCCTACTCTCCTTGGCATATGCTCCAATCATAACATTTGTGACTCGTATATCATAAGTGGCACAACCAGATTCCCATTCCTTGAAACATTTCTCAGCACCAGGTAAATCTTTCAAGTTAACCAGCACCTGTATCATATTCAGGTAGCTTATGTTTGCAGTTTTGGGAAAAGCTAGCCTCAATGAGCGCCATATTCGATAAACTTCAGACAAGTTACCCGTTTGTCCGTACAATGTAATTAAAAATTGGTAAGCAGAAAGATCTCGATGTGCATTTCTATTCTCCAATTCCTTGAGTGCCCTTTCTGCCTTCTCAAACAAACCAGCTTCAACATAAATTGAAGCTAAGTTACTGAATGTTGTCCAATCAGCAGCAACCCGACCATCCCTCTTCATCTCTTCAATGACTCTCTCAGCCCCAGAAATATCATTGACAGCAGCCAGAGCCCTCATCCAGACATTGTATGTGTATGAGTCTGGCATGATACTCGACGCCTTCATTTCTTGTATAATGGCTGGTATTTTTTCTGGGTGGCCAGTCTTTGCATAAAGGGTCATGAGGCTGTTAAAAGGCATGGAGCTAAACCCAAGGTTAAGTTCCTTCATCTTCTCCAAGAGAGCTTCTGCTTTTTCAGTCATCAATTCCTTGCAGTAGCAATTCAGAAGAGAACCATATGTAAGATGGTTCTTTGATGTTTCAGGAAGATCAACAAAATAGTTTTCTGCAGCATCAATACCTTGAACTTTGGCAACTAGATCAAGATGAATAGCTTGATCACTGACTGTCTTGTTCATACCCCTCTTTTCCATATTTTCTGATAACTGCAAATAAACAATTCAGATTGAAACCCACAAAACAAAGAGAAAAGAAAGAAACAGAATATTGAGAGGGGGGAATTATATGCGACCAAAGAATTGTAACTGCCCCAACCTTTCCCAGACTAAATGAAAGAAGACCAATGCAGGGTTTTATTTTTGCTAACAAGACAACAAACAGCAATGACCAGATGAGCTGAGAGAGCTACTTTTAGTTTTGAGTCTGACAATGCCATCATGACAATTCAAGCAACAAAGACCATAACTAGCATTCTACACGCTAGAATGAAAACAGAAAGATAATATTACAACCTGCAGCACACTCATCTGACTGCCTATCCTAGTGACTGATGAAATAGGTGACATTCATTGGATGTACCCAAACATTTTTAACCCACGGATTTTTTTCAGAATCCTTTCGACAAATCTACTTCAACTTTCTATTCATACCTTAAAACAAACCCATAACAATGCCCAAATTCCACAAATCAGATAGCCAATACACGAGTGTCACTAATTGCCTTAACTAGATGATAAAAACCAAAATTCAAGATTGATTAGATTATAAATTGGCCGTAGGATAGAAATTTGATATTTTCCCCCCGTAAAATGAATCAAAATCTAAATCATGAATATTTAACAGACTCATAAGAGAGAGAGGGCGGGTAGGAAACCTTGAGGGCAGGGTAATAGAGCTTGCGATCGCGAAGCTTCTTGAGAGTGTCGCCGACTTCCCATTTGAAGACACGTTTTTTGCTCTTGAGAAACTGGTTCAGCTGCTGTCGAACGCTAACGTCGGAGCCACCTTTTTTGAATAGCCTGTCGTAAAGCGCTTCTTCCAAGTGCTTCTTCGACCGCTTTGCTATGTTCTTGGTCCTCCCAAACCGTTGCGGCATCGCCATTTTTCTTCTTTAGCTTTCTCTAAACCCTAAAATCTAAACCCCCCGCTCTGCTCTTTTTGTGTTTTCGCATTCCTTCACCGAGTCTCAGATGGCGTGCAACAATACAACCCCGTCGGGTTTGGGCTTCGGAAGAGTGAAGGACTCAATTTGAGCATATTGCTTTTTAGTCCCTCACTTGAATTACATATAGGTATATTGTGCCCAAAACAATTTTATAATCGGGTCACTAATAACACCCGCGCTGCAGCCATCTTCCTTTTAAAACCACCGTTTCTAAATACACCTCGACCTCTTTTTTTTTTCCCCCTCTCTTTCCCAGAACCTCATAAATATTTTTACAGATACAATGGGAATAATAATATGGATCCACACTTCTAAATCTCAATTTAAATTTCAACTAATGTAACATTAATCTATTAAAAGTTAAAAAAATCTTTGCTACTAAAAATAAAATCTACTCTAACTTATAAATTTTAGACTAGTAATTAAAATTTGAATTTGAAACTTCAATTCATCCTTGAATGTGAGGAACACTAATCATTGGATTATCAAGTGATTTGGCCACAATGCACAATTCAAACATTTTTTTATTTAATGGCTACAAGTCTCATTTTTATTATAATTTTTCATCCATTATATTCTAAATATATAAATTTATAATACGGTCTATACAATATATTAATTAGAAAATTGACTCCCTCTAACAATATTGAAAATGAACATACATTTATTCTTCTTTTTCTTTTTTTAATCAAAATCAGAAAAGAACTCTCGACATTGTATGGAGAGCATCATGACACCACCATTGAGCAACAAATCCAACAAACTCAAAATCGACATGGACAAATGACAAAAGATAAAGAAGCAATTGTAGGAGGGGCTTTATCACAATTAAATGCACTGGTTTCTGTATAAATACTGGAATATGGTGGTACGTTATTAAGTGGACCAGCAGCACAGCTAGCTCCCCGCACATGGTTATCTCATGTTCTGTTTAGTGTTTATACGTCATTTTCGTTTTTAAATAAAGTAAAGCATTGTGGCTTGCTTAACATATCCCCCGCTTTAATGCTATCATATAAATTCAAAATCTTTTTTTAAAATGTTATTGTTTTTATGGTAGTTGAATTTATGAGTGTCCACTAAGGTCGACATATTTGACTAAGGGTATGTTTGGAAATGAAGTTGTGCAGCTGTAACTTAAAAGTTATAGTATTAAAGTATTTGATAAACATTAGCCACTGTAGTTTAAAAGTTATGTTTATATGATTTTTCAATTGCATAATAAAAAATCTATTATATTTTTAATAATTTTGTCAGAATTATTATTTAAAATTTATGTTTACTATATATTATTAACTTTTGTTTTATTGTTATAGTTTTTTTTACGGCACCTTTAATTTAAAAGGTGTAACACTTCAATTTCAAACAGAATCTAAGAGACTAATTTATAATAATTGGTAGAAATTGAAATAATAACCAAAAAAAAAATTGTTACTTTATCATAGACAATATAAAACATACAGACTATGGCATCAATTAGTGCAACTAATGTATTCCATGGACACATTGCAATGATTATCAATGCGAGAAGAACGAGCATTTAGGCATTTTAATAATTGAGATAGACAGAAACAGTCAAATTTAGGGAATCAATGGAATTTAACCTTAAAATTTTTTAGGGAAGTTTTAGTACCAAAGCAATGGGAGCTACATATATAATTTTACCTCTTTTCATTATACTTTACATAAACAAATTAGAGTGAACGGAAATGGACCTTCAACTAACTTAACTAAATTGAAGAAAGCGACGAAAGTTTTTGACTGACCGCACCGACCAAGCACTTGCTAAAATTCCAGCATTACTCCAACGTGCCAATGCACATGGTATCTGGAAACATGTCGAGGATGCGACACAGTTCACAGGCAGGAGAAGGACAGCCCAATGGTTTTGTGTAATGTGGCGGTGATTAAATGTCAGTAGGCCGTAGAATAAGACTTTGTTATTTTGTTATATGACAAAGCACCACCACGACCACACACAAGTTTTTAACCCCTACCAACAGAGGCCACAACTTCGGTGAAGCTGCGTCTCGTCCATCAATTATGGTAGGACCAAGGGTGCTGGGAGACCTTTAAAAAGTTAAAACATGTGGTAAGAGATCTTTGTAGGGACACACCCTTAAAAGACTAAATAGCTAAAGCCGATTTTTTTTTTTAGACTGATTAATCATCAGATTACTGCATTACACAGATATTTACAATAACTGCTTATTGTAGCAGAGGTATTACATTGATATTTATAATCAGATATACATGATTGAGACTTACATTATTACAATAAATTCTATGAAGTACATGCCCAATACAAATAACCTCTCACAGGAGAAAATGTCCATACTCCACTTGCATTTCGCAAGGGAGAATGATATAAAGAACATTTAGCCCCCACAATGCTTTTGTGAGGGCTAGAACCGCTGCCCTCACAATGCTTGTGAGGGCAGCAGCCCACCACTTCGGCCAAGGCCGAAGTGGCAGCTAAAGCCGATGTTGAGACACGTTTCAAAGGTGCAAACCGCAAAGGTGACCAGAACTCCTATTTGTAAACGCGTCTATTTAATTCGTGGATATGTAATACATTAAATTTTTTATGTAATTATTTTAAAAATAATTTATTATTAAAATTAAAATTTTTATAATTATACTTAATTAATCTTTTTTTTTCTCTACTCTCATATTTCGTAAATTAAGTACTCAATTTCATTCTAAATTTTTTTAATCTTTCTTAGTATATTATAATCTATATTTTATGCTTTTATTATATAATTTTTTTATTGATATTAATTAGCATTTTTATTTGATAAAGTTTAAGTTATTAATATTTATGAACTTTCATGTCTGATAAAAATTTATTGGTAATTTAATTTTCATTTTAAATTGTGCATTTTGTTCTTTTTAATCAGTAATATCAATTGTTTAGGATAAAAGAATATGTCTTAATGAATTGGTTAGAATTTGTAAAATTGAGAAAAGGAAAATAAAAAATAATTAATTAAGTAATTTAAAAAAATATTTAGATAATAAAATTTTTAATTTAAAAAATGTGTAGAAAAGAAATTAATAGATTTAAATAACCATCCTCTTTATCTATTTATCTTTTCCATTTTTTTCTTTTTCCTTTTATGAGGTCTAAGAAACAAATTATAATTTATTGTTTAAGTTATTCCAGAAGTTTCTTCTGATAAAGTTGATTATCCTTGAAGCTAGGGGCAGCGGCCCGTGTTACCCGGTTTGATCAATTCTTGCGCCCCACAATGAAATTCGAGGTTAATTGTGCCGTGCCACCCAAGATTCGTCCACATTTATTTTTTTTTTATTCGTTGCATTTCTAATTTTCGGTAACTTTATTAATTTACATAATTGTGTTTATTAGTATATTAATGCATTAATAATGTCAGTCCAGGCAGTTGAGTCTGGGAGGGACCATGTTCTCGACGCTTCCCATTGTAGCTATGGCCATGCACGCATCTATGGTCCCAAGTTTACTCAACCAAATTTTGTTGGCGTGTACGCTTTTGACTTTACCACATCCCCGAATAATCGTCATACCCAAAGATGACAATTTTTCCATGTTATCCCTCATCATTCAATCTTTGTCAGCAACAATCGCGTGCTGACTCATCCCTTCATCTCACCAATTCTCAATTGTTTAAATTCTTTTATGCCATAACTTCGACGGTACCGTAAAAGGTAAAAGAACCGTGTTTAAAAAATATATTTTTTTATTAGTAACAAATAACACGTGATAATGACGTTAATCAAAGTAAATGAACAAAACTATGAAACCATTGTCAAGGGGCCCGCTAACATTAACAAGAAGTTAAAACGACTTTGGTTGCATAGCAAAAGCAGTCAAATCCCTTGAGCCAAAAAGCAACCAAAAGAGACTCGCCAAACCCCAGTATTTTTTAGGTAAAATAATAATAATAAAATAATGCCCATGTTGAAGTTATTCTAATATAAAATATAAATTACAATCATACACATAAAACGAAAATAAAAATAATAATAATAATTCAATATCGAACAAATAATTTACCTACCGCAGCCAATTATACTTGTACATAGCAGTTTTTGATTCGGCTTTAGCCAACACGGAAATGTGCCATGTGCCTCAAAACTGATATTCCCTAGGGATCAAATCCCGACCCCACAACCGCTTCTTCAACGCGCTTAGTCATTGTTGACTTTCTAAATGGTAAAATTGCAAAATTGCATTGTTAAAAAAAAAATCCACCTTTTTAGCGGATTTATGTATATACTAAAAGAAAAATTGAAGAGTGGAAAAATCAAAATTAATTTTCTAATTCCCTTTTTTTAAAAAATTAAATTATAGAGCATGTATCCTTATTTATCTAAATTTTAATAGAAATTATAACAAATTATGTAATTTAATAAAAAAATTTGAGTACATTATTTGGTGATCTATCATTGATCGCACGTAAAAATTAAAAGAAACTTAGGAGAACAACCAAGGGAAGAAGAAAAATTAGTGGTGTGTTGTTTACTTCCCAATTGAAAAATTAAAATCATTGACAGCGTTAGAACTAAAGTCAAAATAAATGGGATCCAGCTCAAATTGGGATTGAAGAATGGGAGATTAATTCCTTGAATTAGTCTCCTATTCCGTTTAAATAAAAAATAAATAACAAAAAAAAAAACACCAACATCACTACACCAAACGAAGCCCACCGTCACTACCAAAATCAAGCATCGTCGTCCTCGTTAGTTGTCGGTTGTGGAGCAGCAACTAGTTGCCTTGTCATCTCTGTTTGGGACTTTTTCAATGCTGTGAGATCCAGTAGCAACAATCATCATGTCGCGACTCTTTCGATCTGATGAGGACGATGATGATTTTGATTATTCTTATTATTATTATATTTTTAAATGAATTATTGTTTTTTTGTTGTTGTTATTAATGATAAAATAAAATGTTAATGTTAATAATAATATTTTTATTAATAAAAAATTAATCACAATAATTAAAATACAAAATAATTAACTGCGACAATAGTTAATTAAGGACTTCTTGGCAATTTAAAACAATGTAGCTCATTCCGATTCTAATTATAAAATAAAGTAAACACATAAATGACAATATAGATCATCTTGATTCTGACTCTTACTTTATTCTTACAGGCAAAATAAACAATTTATTCTAATTCTACAACTAAAACAAATAATTTATTATGATTCTATAGGAAAAGTAAATAAATTTTTATGATTTTTATTCCTTATTCTGATTGCAACCAATTCTAATTCCTACTTATTTTGATTACTAATTAGTAAATGCACCATAGGTGCATTGGTTATAATTGTTTAAAAACCAGTTTGGAAAATATATTTGACATAATGACATAATCTCTAGTTGTCTATGGAGGAAAATATATATTTTTAATTAATTCACATATCTATTGAAGCTTGAACTTAGGACATAAATATTAGGAAGATTGTTTTTGATTACTAAAGCTAGACTTAACTTTCAAGAAAAATAAATTAAATCAGTAGAAAAGTAAGCTTGATATTTATTTAATTCAATAGTCAAAGTAATTTATACAAAGTGTCATTCAGTTTTGTTGCGGATAAATTTGATTTTTTATTATTTTGATTATATTTGTAAAGAAAGAAATTATATTTGTTATTTTAATGGAAGAATATATATATATAAATTGATGCAATTATATTTATTATATAAAAAATTAATTGTGAATTGAATTATTATTGACCGTGTGAACTCACACCCCGTTAAAGGCGAGTGGGTAACAGAATTTTGAAAATGGATTTAAAAAGAAATGGGTAAAGTGGATAAGGAAAATGCAGTTGGATGTTGGCTGAATTGGGGAATCTTACAGCGCGGATCCAGGTTGCACACTGGACCTGGAAGATACGCCTAGAAGCAGAACGAAAGAATTCTATCATTAATCAAATTTTATCGCCAAATTAAAAATCTTTTTTTCGTTTTATTAGGATTTACCGTATTGCTATTCTTCTATATTTAGTGGGACCCTTCTAGAGTTTGTACAAATTGGTGGGAGCGGATGCCATTACGACACCTGTCACCAACCCAAACCAAACGACTAAAACTCGAATTTCTCAAAAGCCAAGGAATGAACAGGAAGGCTTTTCTGATTTGTTGTGTTTTTGTCTTTTTTGTGTGATTTTGGGAGGTTGAAAATGAGAAACTCGTGGCAGCCCATTTTCAAAGTTTGAAACAAAGAACATAGAAGAATTGGACAGAAGAAAAGAAAAGAAAAAAAAAAAAAAGGCTCTCTCCTTCTATGAGAAATATTTTATTATCATAGGAGGGTTTTGATGAGAAGACGAGTTTAGTTTTTGCCTTTCTTTTGTCATTGCAAACTTGAAATTGCAAAAGAGCCTTCTTTGTCTGTATTTGGGATTCAAAGAAGGCTCCGGTTTGGGGGGGAAAAAAAAACAAAGAAAGAGAAATTTTTTATCTTTTTTCAAATCTTGGGAGAGTTCAGCTTTCACAAAGATGATAAGATGGTGGATATCTGCTCTGCAATTGACAGAGTTGTTTGTGAGTTCTATAGTGCATTTGTTATATGGGTTTTACATTTTTAGCTCAGCTGTAGCCGGTGATCTCTCTCAGGTTTTGAATGAATATTTTTTCAAGCCGAATGTAAATGTTATTGAGGTTAAACAAGAACCGCCATATGTACCCACAGCAAAGCCTACAATTGACGCTAATACTCTTCCTCCTATTGTTTTAGTCCATGGAATCTTTGGATTCGGCAAAGGGGTATGTCATTTAGAGTTTTCATTTTTCGTTGTCAAAATGAATGCCTTTTTTATGTCATTTTAATGTATCGTTTCAATTCTTAAACTGAATTTTCTTTTATTAGAAACTGGGAGGTTTATCGTATTTTGCGGGGGCAGAGAAGAAAGATGAGAGGGTTCTTGTGCCAGATTTGGGGTCCTTAACAAGCATATATGATAGGTAGGTTGCTTGCAATTTTTTGGTTTTGAATGCTGAGATTTAGATTCATGAATGTCATTTCTTTTTCTGTTTCTTTGTTGCTGTCACATATCCTTTATTCAAGTTCCTGTTTTATATTGGGGCTTTGGGTTTCAGGGCTCGTGAGTTGTTCTATTATTTAAAAGGTGGGAAAGTAGATTATGGTGAAGAACACAGCAAGGCTTGCGGCCACTCACAGTTCGGATGGCTTTATGAACAAGGTTGATAATCTGTCTGTTTATTTCTTTATCTTTTTTGCAATTATTAAGTTTGATGCCAACATTATGTTTTGTTAGTCTTGAAGTTTGTTTTGCATTTTTACTGGGATGCAGGGCATTACCCTGAATGGGATGAGGACCATCCTATTCACTTTGTTGGGCACTCAGCCGGTGCTCAGGTTGTTCGTGTTTTGCAGCAAATGCTTGCTGATAAGGTTGGTCCAGCTTTTTCATGTAATCAATGCAATGGTAAATAATCTATCTTTTTTTGTTATTTATTTGGTCATATCAAATTGTTTTTATAATGATTTTTAGGCATTCAAAGGTTATGAGAACACTTCAGAGAACTGGGTATTGAGCATCACATCCTTGTCAGGCGCATTTAATGGGACTACAAGAACCTACTTAGATGGGATGCAGTAAGTTCTATTCAAACTTTTTCCTTTATTTTAAACAACTTTATTTAGAGGATTCCATTTTTCAAATGTTAAATGCAATATCTGAATGATACAATAAACTATCCACTTACTAAGATTGATGATTTATTGCTGGAGAATGTAAAGTAGCCTAAGGCAGCAGCAACTGGAATATTGCTATTCAGTCATGTGGTTGTACATCTGAAATTGTTATTTGTTCCTTATACACGAAATGTTCCCAAATGATGCTTGGGAAGTTATTAACAACTTTATTCATTATGTCAATTTCTCCAATATCGAATTCTATTTTCTTCAACATACCATACATGGCTGATTCAGAACATTGCTGCTATGTTTTCAAATTATCACAGACCAGAAGATGGGAGGACCATGAAACCAATATGCCTGCTTCAGCTGTGCCGCATAGGAGTGATAATATATGACTGGCTTGATATTGTTTGGCTAAAGGATTATTACAATTTTGGCTTTGATCACTTCAACATGTCATGGAAGAAAATGGGTATTCGTGGTCTACTTGATTGCCTCATGGGTAATACAGGGCCTTTTGCTTCAGGAGATTGGATTCTCCCTGATCTTACAATTCAAGGGTCTTTACAACTTAATTGCCATCTGCAAACCTTTCCCAACACATATTATTTCAGTTATGCTACCAAGCGTACCAGGAAGATTATGGGTATCACGGTACCTTCTAGTATATTTGGAATTCATCCACTGCTGTTCATTAGAGTATTGCAGATGACCCAATGGCGTCAACCTCCAGATGTCCCTCCCCCTTACAAAGGCTACAGGTATGCCCTTTCAAACAACATATGATGTGGTGTTTACTTATATTGCTTAGATATTATCATTTTAGAAGCGTAAGCTTTTTTCATTTGTTATAGCTTTAAATCCTAACCTAATCTTGTTGACTTTGAAATTACGTTTGGCTGAGTCATTTGGATTTTGTTTTTTAATATTAGGTCATATTAGGATAGATTACTACTCTTGCCCTAGATTAATTATAATTGTTACTCGAAGAAAACTGTTCAGAAATCTCTAGAATTTAAAATGTTTGACATTTTCTTAGCGTGGCGATAACTCTTCTCTCCGAATTGAGAGAGAAGTATTTGATGTTGAAATTGAACTTTAAATGGAATTATTGTCGGACAAGAATATGTTTAGGGAGTTGTAACTAGAATTGAATTGCATCATGACTCATGTACTGAGGTTAATGCTTCTGCAGGGATAAGGATTGGTGGGACAATGATGGAGCACTGAACACCATATCCATGACTCATCCTCGTCTCCCAATTGAACATCCAAGCTGTTATGTTGTAAATGATTCTGATTGCCAACCTTTGCAACCAGGGATTTGGTTAGTTATTTTTCTTAAATCTTTATCTGGTTATTGCAGTCACCAACAAATCATGCTAAGAATTGTGAGTATTGATTTTGGTTGAGCAAAATATGGTCACATTTAAAAAATAAAAATTCATATTAACATCCAAAGCAATTCATATCATAGTCATGAAAATATGCTTTCTATGGTTTTAAATCCTGCGAAACTTTAAATTTGACCCCTGTTCCAGTTTCAAACCAATCTGACTTTCATGAATTTTAAGGAATTTATTATATAATTTGTAAATTATCGGAGAAGTATTAATTCTTTGTCTTCCAAGTTTTAGATTTCGTAAAACGGATATCATATACCATGTAAAATGCGGGCCCTGAACCTTGTTGGTGGTCATATAAGATTGTATTAGTTGCCACAAGAATTTAAGTAACATTTTTGGTGGTAGAACTGTGGTTGTCTTGTGAGATCTTAATGATCGTTTTTACTTTTACGCAGGTACTACAAGATTGTGGAAGCTGACCATATATTCTTCATTGTGAATCGGGAAAGAGCTGGAGTTCAATTTGATCTAATCTATGATAGCATTTTTGAACGATGCAGAAAGCATGTATATAGAAAGAATCTGCCAACTCTGCCTGATCAATCCCACCACTAGCATAGGATCTGTTAGTCTCACACATACGCTACAACCGGAAGAGAAAATTATACAATGAAGCCTCAGTCTCACCTCTTCTTTCCCCGGTGTAAATGTACATTTACACGTTGCACTTTTACCTTTGTCCACCCTTTATTTTTTGTTCCTTGTATCAGTTTAATCTAGGTTGTAGGTCTGTGGGCTTTAGTCTTTACATTGATTTCTTGTCATACCAAAGTAGATGATGTACTTGGGGCACAGGCATTCTTGAACATGATGAATACATAAAGATTTATTATTGTGGTAATGTGCATGATTTCTTGTTTTTCCGAAATTATAACTTCTTGAAACTTCCAGAAACTTTCATTTCAATAAAGAGTTAAAAGGTTGTGCTTATGCATTGAAGACAGCCTTTATTTTTGAAGGGTTATCACACCTATTAGTCTGTTACGTACCTTAAAATATCAACTTGATTATACTAGTTAAAAGTTATTTTAGGAAATATTGGATCACAGACTATTTTTTTTTTTTTAAGAACCCGATCGGGTTGTGATCGGTTCGGGTCAAACCCGACCCGATCCGAATACCCGATCGGGTTCTTAAAAAAAAAAAAAAACGTACTGACCCGAATTGACCTGATTTCAACCGACCCGAACTGACCCGAACTGACCCGAATTGACCCGAACTGACCCGAACTGACCCGATTTCAACCTACCCGAATTGACCCGAATTGACCCGAACTGACCCGAATTGACCCGAATTGACCCGAACTAACCCAAATT
>NW_006262274.1:22323299-22374248 GCF_000493195.1 Citrus x clementina | reverse complement strand
CCTGATCTGCCATTAATGATCTCGAATCGACAGCAACTCAACCAGATCGCGCCTGCTCTCACTTCAATCTCATTTAAAATAACAAACGAGATAATCCGAATTAATGACCCGACCCGAACCGACCCGAATATAGTTCGGGTCGGTTCGGGTCGGGTCATTAATTCGGGTTATGTTCGGATTGTTCCTTGTCTAACCCGAACAACCCGAAACCCGATCGGGTTGACCCGAACCCGACCCGAACCCGATTTTGCCCACCCCTAGTGGCATCCATTTTGCCCAAGTGGAGTCAAAATTACGTCATTTTTATATCACAGAGATTACTGAGGAGCTGACACACCTAACTTGTGTTGCTATCTGTGATTGATCATAATTTGTAGATGAGGTATGCATTCAGTTCCGAATTATATGTTCAAATAAGTGTTAGGAAACCAAAGTGCATATATTAGATAGATTGCTACGAATTAGTTCGGAATACAGATCAGTGTTGGTATGATTATGAAGCCGATGCAGAATAATCAACAAGGTCTGGGAATAATTGATAAGGTCAGTATAATCGTCTGGTCACTGGGCTTCATAGCTCGTTGGGCTTGATCGTGGGCTGGCCGACATGGACTTAGCGAATTTCATGGGTTGCATCCGTCTGTAATATTTAAATTTCATAGTCATGATAACCATAATTCGGGGGAAAAAAAATGACCGCCTTATAAAATAGCATACTAAAATATTTCTTATTTTTGTAGCGCTTCAATTCTTTTTATTACGGATACGCTGTTAAGTCATGCGATTTAATAGAATTAATTTTTAATATTATTAAACCGCACAATTTTATAATATATTAAAAATGAACTTCATTAAAACATTCGACTTAACAATGTGAGCATCTCAAGGAGACATCATCAAGATATCAACCATTAGCCAGTGGTCGTATCCCCAACATATTTAGAGACATATTGTTCAAAATATATATCTTTTTCGACAAAAATAGGGAAAAAAAAGTAAAAGTTTTGCTACTTTTGTAAATTGGGTCAATTTTTAGGTCATTTTCATTAAATTCCCAAAAATATTGATACCACTACCACGGCAATTGTAGTATTTTTCTCAAATCTTAGAGAAGTAGTAAGTTTTTACTTGAAATGCATTGATGAAAAAAAAATCATTTATAAATCCCCGATTATAATTTAATTTCTTTCTTTAAAAAAGAAACTCTAGCCGCGAACGTCGCTTGACTGATCACCGGTGCCGCATGCATAGTCGTTGTTGGCACATGAAGTTGACGCCGACAATGGGTCGCTCTGTTTGGATGTGCGACACAAGTCATGTGTGTAGGCGACCAAACTAAATTTTCTTGAATAAATTAAATGATCAACCTAACTAATATAGCAATTATATTCATGTGTTTAAGATCAAAACGCATGTTTCTACAATTGTTTATGTGTTTAAACGACAACACATGATCTCACATTCAGACATTGCTAAAAAAAAACACTCCGATATAATTAGTGACGTTGACTGGTTTAGGGCAGATAGTCAGATGATAGTTTGCTTGTCTCGAGCAATTTCTGGAGGCACAGAACACGCTAGCAGAGGGGCCATTTGTGCTGCATATGATGTCTGCAAATAGGGCGTCATTATATGATATATCTCTCATGGAGAAGTTGACCGACGGATATTTTTCCAGTTTAATAATCTGGTTGAAATAATATGTGTATAATCAATGCAGAATCATTAAATTCATTAGGAACTTAATTATGATCTCTATTTGTTTATTTAATTTTTTTTCCTTTTTGGCTAATTTCACCCTGAAAATATACCAGTCTTACTTGTTTATATTCCAAAATAAATATAATTGATTCATTTGCCACATATTATATTATACAAACTATCTGATACCATTTTATCGTTAATTGTTACATAATATACATTGTTTATTCTTATTTGTTCCTTTCAATTTTAAATTTTTCACTCCACTACCGATTGCATTTCATGTATTAAGCTAAGCTTTGTACCTTTCTCTCTTTTTTTTAAAGTAATATTGTGATTGATAGTTATTGAATAAAAGTTACAATAAAATTTTGACTTTGCACTGTTCTAAATGCATGAGTGAAATAAAGTAACCGTTATATTATCAAAATTATTACTCATTTAATTTATTATGAAATAGTAAGTGATTGAGTTTTTTTAAAGTTTATCATGTTATCAAAACCGTTACTCATTTTATTTATTATGAAATAGTAAGTGATTGAGATTTCTTAAGTTTATCATGAGACTAAATATTATAGTGTCTGAGGGTTAAGCGGGCGCCAATAGTTTAGTTCATCATAATGAAGTTGGGAGTTTGGAGCTAATCGTCGATCTAATTAGGATTATAAATTTGAGTGTTGAAGTCGTTTTCGTTTTTAAACTAATTGAATGTATTAATAATTCTTCAGTCTTCAAATAAAGGTTCATCTATCTCTATAGTTTCAAAGTTGATCCTCTGGATTGCAGTTGGCAACTAAGGGCAAAAGCATTTCTTAATTTCTTTTCTGTTTCTTTTTCTCTCTTTTTTTTTTTTTTAGTACTGATATAAGTAGAAAATAACACATAAGACCACACTTTTTTTCCCATATGGCATTTTGGATAAAAAAGATAAGAAGCAAATATGACCTTTTAATTAATGACACATAATCATGATATTGCTATGAATTATACGAAGTATCCAACAAAATCTGGTTTTCTGCCTTTCCTATGTGTGTTCCCATTAATAAATGTATGTTCACTTTCAAGTTTCTATTAATTATTCTATAAAGAATAATATAAATCAGATAGTATCCAACAAAATCTGATGAGATTGGAACACATACATTTCAAGTTCATTGGAGAGCAGATATTTGCTAGAATCATGCACCACTCCCACTCGTTAATCCCCACCTCGTTCCCTCTATATATAACCAAGAGCTAACACATCAAGCAGCCCACATTCAAACCCTAATTTTTACCTGAGGCAGGCTCTTTCACTTTCTCACACACATACCAAATACTACATCAAGATGGTTGGTTTTGAGACTGCTGCAGCTAACTGTATTATTACGGCTAATAACAATCCAAAAACTCCTCTTTCATCAATCTCCAGCATCAATCTTGAGCAGTAAGTCATATATAATCAATTCTTGCCCTAGGCCACTGCACTCTCTAGGGTTTTAGTACTGCTGTTTCGTTGACACACACACACACACGTACAGTTGTATTTTACGTAATGATTCATGCTTATAATCTTTATTGAACCAATATTGTTGAGAAGTTCCATTAACTCTTCTTTACAGCTTTGGGTTGTTGTTCCTTCGGATAAATCTTTTGATGAGATTGGAATTTTGCTATTATTATTATTATTATTATTATTTTGTAATGGATAAGTTTTATGTGCTAATTATAGCCAATAAACAAGAGGATAATTGTGACTTAATCCTAATCAACAGGGGCGATCCAATGGCGTTTGAGGCGTTTTGGAGGAAACTGGGAGATAAGTGTACGATGGTGATCTCTGGAAGTGATTTGATGAGCTATTTAAGCGATATGGGAAATGTATGCTGGTTTTTGGTTCCGGAACTCGCTGAAGCAATCAACAATCTTCATCATGGGGTTGATAATGCAGTATCCGACGGTCGGCATATCGTGATCGGAACGGGCTCCACGCAACTCTATCAGGCTGCACTCTACGCTCTCTCTTCTCCCGGAGGGCCCGAGCCCATCAGTGTAGTCTCCGCTGCCCCTTACTACTCGGTGAGCCAATTGATGAAATCGCATTCCGTTACATTTAATTAAAGTCAACCCTTTATGTTTGACCTTTTTTTTTCCCCAACATGGATATATCTAGATCCTGATTAGCACGTACGTGTTTAAAGCAAAGTCAAATGACCACAATCTATTAAAACAGCATGCACATTTTTGCGACATTGCCGCATCTTGCAGAGATCATGAGACAAAGGAACAAACATGTTTGTTAAACATACACTTAGCTAAAATGAACAAAAATTGGTATTCCATGTGTAGCATGCATGTGTTATAGATCCTACTCATTTAAACATGGCAGCATGGGGGAACCATGCTAACTGTTGGGCAAACTTACATAAAATTAAGTTTAATTAATTACTTTTGAGTTAAACATGATCAAGATTTGGAGTTGTGCCACTACACTATATGTAAAGAACTCAACTACGATTATTATAATTAATCATTAATCATCTCGCGATCAGTCAGTTATTAATTATTATGGTTTAATTTAATATGGAACTATATATAACAAAAATTTATTGATTGCAGCAATATCCAGCAGAGACAGACTATTTACGTTCAGGGCTATACAAATGGGATGGTGATGCGAACACGTTTGATAAAAATAATGGAGCTTACATAGAGGTTATTAACTCACCAAACAATCCTGATGGAACAATCAGAGAAGCTGTGTTGGCGAAGGTGAACCGATCTGCTGAAGGAAAGCTTATACATGACCTAGCCTATTACTGGCCACAGTACACACCCATTACCGGTGCTGCTGATCATGATATTATGCTATTTACTCTCTCAAAATGCACTGGTCATGCTGGTTCTCGCATTGGGTGAGCATATTTATAATTTCTAGTAGTTGTTATAAATGGAGACTGACACAGATATATTTTCAGCTGGGCGCTTGTTAAGGATACAGAAGTTGCAAGAAAGATGACTAGGTTTATAGAACTTGGTAGCATAGGCGTATCAAAAGAATCCCAGCTCCGAGCTGCTAAGATTCTTGGAATCGTTTGCGACGACTACCCTAATTTCTTCGAGTACGGCCGACGACTCATGTCTGAAAGATGGAATATGCTGCGCCAAGTGATTAGACAAAGTGGGGTTTTTGGTTTGCCTGAGTACCCACTAGAATACTGCAACTTCACTGGAAAATTCACAAATTCGCATCCAGGTAATTAATCAATCAATCAATTAATAAATAGATAACTAATAAATTGATTTGGCGTATCTTTTTGTCTTGTAATTTAACAGGCTTTGCATGGTTGGAGAGCAAAGAGGATGAGGACTGTGAGAAACTTTTGAGAGCAGAAAGGATAATGGCGCGAGGCGGGAGACGTTTCGGGGCTGATGCAAAGTATGCTAGGGTTAGCATGTTAAGTCGAGAGGAGATCTTTAATATTTTCTTGGAGAGGTTATCGGCAATCCAAGGTGGATCCATTAGTAATGGAAAGCATCTGGGAAGCTGATGGCGATCCAATTTCCATCTATATATATTTGCGATAAAATGTTAATCATGGAACGATCTGATTCGCAAATACCATACATGGCTTTCTTATTTTCTTTTCTTTTTATTCATTCATGTATGTAAATTTGTTCCTTCAATATCTAATCAATTTTTGGAACTTATTATTGATGGAGGAAGGACAGATCAAATTTATAATTTAACTCTAGTAATTCGGAAAAATGAAAATGTAACACGTAGATATGGGCCACACTCTGATTCTTCGTCAAAACCCAGTTAATTTCATTAGGAAAATGATAAACAAACTCAAAGAAGACAAAAGGACGACAGAAACGCATGCGCCCACTGCCGTTTCACGCGTTTCCTTATTATTCTTTTACTTTTGCATGGGCCCATAATAAATAATAAAATAAAGATTTTATTTTTGGAAAGCATGTTAAATTTTAGCTTTTGACCAGATTTCCAGTCCTTAGTTTACTCCCCTCCTTCGTTATTCTCTTTCCGTTCATCCGGAAGGAAAAGAAAATTGCCCAGCCCCCTTCTTTTTTTTTTTCTCGCCCAGCCCCATTTGCTTCGTTACCGGATGACGACCACTTCTTGTTCTTGCCCAGCCTAGATCTACAACAGACACGATCGAGTCTTCTTCATCTACGACGTCACTGCTTTGGTGGAATGATCTTGTTCTGGCTCTTTAGGCTTCTAAGAGACTTCTAGCTGTTGCTTGCTGCTGCAGTTCTAGTGACCCATCAGTAAGTATTTTTTTTTAATTTTTATTTTATCTTGTGAATGACAAAATTTTGAACTTTTAATTCAACAATGTGGTATCGTGGTATCATTTATATGATCATCCACTTAATTGAATTAATTAAATGTGAAAAATAATCTGTGGAACGTGAACGGTAGCTAGCTACTTGACACTGGGAGATTGTGACATAAATCGAAATACTGAGCACTCGGAGATTGTGTTTTATGTGTAATTTGGATAAAAATCCTTGATTATCAAAACAAATGGTACCGAAAATCTCAAAAATGGCAAAATGGGTAGCATGCGGGTGTTAACTTCTTTCTTGTGATAAGCGAGATGCAGAGAGAGACTTGTTAAATGCAGATGGCTCATGTTGAGTAAATGAGAGGTGAGAGATGGAGAGAGAGAGGATAACAAGAAAATTTGATTGTAAAAAACGTGCTGCTATTTGAATCTCTTTTCGTTATTTTTATGGTTATCTTTTCATTATTTTAATATTTTTTTTTATTCTTTTATTTTTTAAATGAAAAAAGTAACAAACAAAAGATGATGAATGGAGTTGAAGCAACAGACAAAAGGATACGCATTTCTATCATCCCTTTATCGTCAAAGAGTTCAAATAACAGAACTCATTTCATTATTAGGCTATGCTGAGCCCTATCTGTGGACCTCACTATCGGCCACGGACCACGGTATAAACACAAGAACTCAATCAATTTCTGTTGTTGATTAGGTGGAGCCAGCTATTTGAACAGCTTTAAATCTTTGCTCTAGTTTTACTTAAAGATGATGACATTTTTGGGGGAGGCATGATCGCAACGAGGGAATAGCAAGACAAAGTCTAACAAAACATAATATGGTAGATTTTATTTATGTAATGTATGCATGTATATAAAGATTTCTTCCTGCTATAGGTTTATTGCTGGCGCGAGTCACAATGTCACGTGGCCATACGCAACCAAGTAACAAGTATCCGTAGGAAACACAATTGAATCTCTTGTGGATAAAGTTTTATTATCAGTCTCTAAAATTATTTTCTTTTTTCTTGAAAATTCTTCGGATGGTAGGGTGGGGACGCATGTCATGGCATGGGTGAAGAGAAGCCTCAAGAGAAACAAGCACCACTCGTTTAAAATCAACCAAAGGATGCTGCCAAATCCACTCTCACACCTAACGTTTTTTATTCCATTCAAAAGTCCAAAAAATAAAATTGGAAATGAACTCACTCTCATTTCTTCCCAATCTCCACCACCACCTACTTCTCTTTCTTCTTGTTGTTGAGCACAATGAGCTGTTGCACATTCCATGGCCAAGAATCCATCTGAATAATTCCTTTAGATACTCTTCTTTCTCTTTTCCCCACCCTCTCTATCTTATCACTCCCTCCAAAATATGCCTCCCCCTTTTTGCTCATCTTCTTCAAGAAATACTGTTTCACCAGAAGCATTTCTTTTTCATAAACATCGTTCTTCCTCCTCAGCTCTTCTTCTCAAGCCAAATTTATCTCTACCCAGATCATCTTATTCTCTCCTGAGCCTCAAGAACTCAAGACTCACGCATAGTTTTGCTAGTATATCATCTTTTGCTGAAGCTGAAGGTGAAGAAGAACAAAATGAAGGACTCCAAGTTCAGGAACATCATCATGATGAACCTGCAAAGACTGAAGCTGGTGATGACGAATTGCCTGGAATGGCACAAGCCTTTCATATATCTTCAAGTACGGCCTCTGCTATTTCGATATGCATAGCCTTGGCTGCTCTTACTCTTCCTTTCTTTATGAAGTCTTTGGGTCAAGGACTGGATATAAAGACCAAGCTTTTATCACATGCAACACTTTTATTTGGTTTTTACATGGCTTGGAATATTGGAGCCAATGATGTAGCCAATGCCATGGGGACTTCAGTGGGATCAGGTGCTTTGACACTGCGACAAGCTGTTTTGACTGCGGCTGTACTGGAGTTTTCAGGAGCGTTATTGATGGGAACCCATGTGACCAGTACAATGCAGAAGGGGATTCTTGTTGCTAGCGTATTTCAGGGAAAGGACACCCTCCTTTTTGCTGGCTTGCTTTCTTCTTTGGCTGCAGCTGGTACTTGGTTGCAGGTACATTATTTGAGCTTCCTTCTTTAATTAGTATTTAAATCTTGATTATGATATTGCGGATTTGTTTGTGAGCTTTTAATAATATGAAATTTTCATGAGTATACAACAACTCAATTAAGCAGCAGGCTCTGAATAAACTTTATGGAAGAATTTGTGCCATCGCTACAAAAATGTCTACCTTTGAAATGATACTCTAGTTTTCATTCTTAGCTTCAGTAAACAGAGCTTTCAGTTACTTAAGAGTAATCAGGAGTATTCATTTCTTCTATCGCCTCTTATACTTATGCCTGTTAAGTGAAAGCTTCAGTAAACAGAGCTTTCAGTTACTTAAGAGTAATCAGGAGTATTCATTTCTTCTATCGCCTCTTATACTTATGCCTGTTAAGTATTTAATATGTTTGTACTAATATGTATTTACAAAGGTATTGAAAGTCCAAGATTGTGCTTTTTAACAATTATTAGATGCTACCCGAAAAGTATTGAACTTTTAGTTTCCAATTAGTTATTGTTTTTATAAGCAGCTCATGCAAGTCTTAAATAATGTCTCTTATAACTTTAATAGCTTTAAAATTAAGGGCAGTTGCTCTCCTTAATGCTTATATGCTCTACATTTTTCAGTTATGTTTTAACTCCACTAATGGTATCTTGTATTATTAGGTTGCATCATATTATGGTTGGCCTGTCTCCACCACACACTGTATAGTGGGATCGATGGTTGGATTTGGTCTTGTTTATGGGGGAGCTGGTGCTGTCTTTTGGAGTTCACTGGCGAGGGTGACATCATCATGGGTGATTTCACCGATACTGGGAGCACTGGTCTCATTTCTTGTCTACAAATGCATTCGTAGGGTATGTGCTTTCACGTTATGGACTTGTACTAATAATGCTCGCTGCCTTGCATCCAACATGGCTTTGCCTTGGCTTGTGAAATTTTTAAACTTTATCTGTTTGTGCTTGTGGTTTCTAAAATACATATTATATTAGTTTAGGAGTATGATTTCACTGCTTTAGAGTTTCAGAAAATCTTGAGCCATGAGCATGTAGAAGTTACTTAGACACCATATGCTGACTCTTTTTTCAATGCTTTGCATTAATTAGTACAAACCTACGACGAAATGGCTAAAGTGATCAAATGGCAGCTTGTATGCATGATAAATTTTGATGTACAAACTTTTCTAAATCTAACCTATATTCATTTACAGGCATGGGGATAGGCTCTGTTTCTGTATAACCTTTTTGCTTTTCAGTTTGTATACAGTGCTCCAAATCCTGGACAAGCTGCGGCTGCTGCTGCTCCAATTGCTGTTTTTGTGGGTGTAACTGGAATCTCTTTTGCAGCATTTCCTCTGAGCAAGATCTTTCCTTTGGCTTTAGCCCAAGCTTTAGCATTTGGTGCTGCTGGAGCCTTCCTAGTTTACAGAATTATTCAGAAACAACTCGGTCATCTCCTCGTCAAATCCACCTCATTGCAACCTGAGCCTAAGGATACTAATATCCACAACAAGAGTATTGGAATTTTCTCTGATATTGCAGGCCCCAAAGGTACCCAGCTGGAAATAGTTTATGGTGTTTTCGGGTATATGCAGGTACTGTCAGCTTGCTTCATGTCATTTGCCCACGGTGGAAATGATGTCTCCAATGCAATAGGTCCCCTGGCGGCTGCGTTATCTATTCTTCACGGCAGTGCTAGTGGAACTAAGATTGTTATTCCAATAGATGTTCTAGCATGGGGAGGTTTTGGAATTGTTTCGGGACTGATGATATGGGGTTATAGAGTGATAGCCACAATTGGTAAGAAGATAACAGAACTGACACCCACTAGAGGATTTGCAGCTGAGTTTGCTGCAGCTTCGGTGGTTCTGTTTGCTTCGAAGCTGGGATTGCCCATCTCAGCAACGCATACTTTGGTGGGTGCAGTCATGGGAGTTGGATTTGCAAGAGGACTAAACAGTGTTAGAGCAGAAACTGTGAAAGAAATTGTGCTTTCCTGGGCTGTGACAATTCCTGTTGGTGCCACCTTTGCTGTTTTCTACACATGGATCTTGACCAAGCTTTTGTCATTTATATATTGAATAGAAGTTTAAATTTTAAAAAGAAACAATTTGATTTCATGTGATTAACTAATTCACCCATAATTTTCCCAACAAAATTCTTGTATGATTATTACTTCCTGAGCTGACGTGGTTTCCTCCAGTGTGGAAGTCACTACATATTGTGGCATTGGGAATGCCACAGCTGGTTTTTTTTTCAGACTTAGGAAATTTAGGGGACAATACTTGGTTGTCCTGCTGAACTTGGTTTAAGACCTGCTCTTTGAGGACTACACTTTTTGTGTTGAATGAAAAAATTGTTATGAAACGCTACTGGCTGGAAATAAATTGTTCATTATTTCACTAACTGGAATTCTCGATGAATTTATTGTTACTTCTCACCGGAAAGCCTATGAGATCCTTCTTGGACTGGACTAATTGGGGTACATTCATTCTAGAGGACAGCGCCATGAAATCATGGCTGACAAAGAAGAGGGGAATCAGCAAAAATTCCAAACCCGAACTGGCAACTGGTATGCTACTATTTGTGTTCGTCAGAGCACATCATCCAAGCTCAAACAGATTACTTTGAAACCATCGCCACTCCAAAAATCGAGGACAAAACTATCTTAAGTGGGGATGTCAATATTCATATATTTTTATTTGTTTTGTGGAGGGCATTTTTCCCACTTCCCTTACCGATTGTTGACTTGAGCGATAAAAATTAGAGATATTCATATTAGATGGCAAATTATAGGGTCTAGACGGAGCTTTTTTTTAAGCTTGGACGGCCCAAGTCCATATCAAGAAAAGTATAAGGTCGGGCTTAGTCGAGTTTGGGCTTTTTCATATTCTTAAATTATTATTTTTAAACTATATTTTTAAATTATTTTTTTAATTATTGTAAACTGCTAATAAATTAATAGTTAATAATGAATTAAATAAAATAAATAAAAAATAAAAAATGAAGCAAATTAAAGTTTACGTAATTAATTTTTTAATAGTGAATTATTTAATTCAAGCACGATCTCAATTAATTAAGACTTAAGAGAGAATTTCATATTATGATTTTAAGTTTTTTGAATCATTATTGATTTATAAACTAGTGGATTCAAAAATTTTTTTTAATGTATTATTTTAATTTATAAATTTATATTTAAAAAATATATATAGAGTCAAGCTTGGCTTAGGCTTTTTTTTACCTTAAGCCCTTATCCCCTTTTATAACATCTTCATATATTAAAAAAAAAACGATACCTTAATTATTTATCAGATGAACATCTAGCATTTTATTCTAAAATATTTTTAATTTTTTTTATTTAAGTAAATAATAATTATAATTTAATGATTGTTAAGTTAATTCCAATTAGTATATTATTAAATATTTGGATTGAAAACAAAAATCTTCACTTTAACATTTCCTTATCTGTCATTTGCTCCCTTCAACTGACCTTAATTTGAATATTGTTCTATTATCGTTTTTTTTATTACAAGATTTTATTTGTAAGTGTTTAGTCCATTAAATGACTAAAATCTCTACGTAAATGTCTACAATAATATTATATTAGATAGTCATTTCGATTATTAAGTTACTAAGTGCTAATGTTTACCTTTTAAAGGTTTATTTGAATTTAACTTTTTAAAACATTAACAAATAAATAAATAGTTAATAATCAAATTGTTGATGCGAGATTCTAATGTCTGCTCGTTCTCGATCAGTATATTTCCTCAACTCTCAAATTCACGACCAACAGCAGATTCTCCTCGTAACCCTTCTAACCGAGCAAAACAATGTCTCGTATGACTTCTACTTTATCAGACTCATGCGCACACAGAACTGGTCAGAGCACGCTGGGAGTTTTCCCAGTGTAAACCCTCCGATGCTCAAGTCAGAAATGTTGGTTTACTTTTGTGAGAAACTCGGCCACTAATCTCGTGGCTGTTCTTTAATCTTTTAGACAATAGAAAATGCCTGAGTTTTTCTCCCTTTTCTCAACGAAGATGTTTTTTCTTAAGTTCTAATGTGAAAATGTCTAACTCGTTTACCTTTATTGATTACCTTTTTTATAGCCTTTCTGTGAATCCGATCCCCCACGATCCATGCCCATCACTTTCCCCAACTCACGGAAGTGGATGCTTGAATGTCGTAGTTCCGACTGAGTGGGTTTCGTGCCTAGATTCTCGGATAGGAGTGCGCGTTTCGTTAACCTCTGTAGATTGGGTTTGCCGACCTCGACCTTCAGCAGGGAAAGGTGTCGGCTCGTAGCAGGAGGTCATCTTGTCCTCGTGGCCAAGTAGAAATTTCCTGCTCGTTGATACTTGCTACTAGACTTCACCCGTCTACTCGCTTATAAGGAGGCTGACTCCTCGTCCAGGGTACGGCTGGTCTCGTCGTTATAAATCCCCCAAACACAAATGATTTTAGTAAGTGTGTACAAGTATTAGTATTTTATACTCGTACCCAAACTACCAAATAAACAGATAAAAAAAATTATACCCATACCCAATCTTTTTTATAAACAAAATTAAAATTGGACTTAACATCCAACCCTACTTTAATTACCCTCAAAATATTTTACCATCCATAAACATCACATCACCAACAGATGACAAAGTGACCTGGAGGATATCTAATGTTTTATTTACATGGTGTAATAACAAAAAACGGTCTCTACAAGAGTACTCACGAGTCCTTTAACTAAGAAATGCCGTTGCAAGAATAGAGCAAGAAAATTATTACATTTAATTTATTTTAATGATCATATTTGTCCATTAAATCTCTCGAGCAACCAACATTAAATCCCTATATTACCAATTCAACTGGTTTGCAGAATAATGTACCAGAATACATAGATGAGAGCCCTTAAAGAAACAAATTCATGGAGACAGTTCTAGCACAGAGGTTAAGCTGGGTTCCCACTCGTATCCATGGAACATCATTCTCTTAGGAAGGGGTGGTACGAAAGCCTTCTTCTTTCTAACTCCTCGTTTGTTTGGACGTTTTAACCAACTTTCCCCAGAGACATAGAAATCTTTTGCAGAACGAACAGACTCATCCATAAGGTCTTCTCGCACTTCCCAAGTGATCCTTGCATCTGACATATCTACTACAACTTCAGAAGGTCCTTGGACTTTAAATTTTTTCAGGTGTTTTTGCTTCAGTTTCTGTGCGGTTGTAGATGGAATCATGTAATATTTTTGACCAGGCAAGAGCTTATCTTCCGGCCACAAAAAGGACTCAAGAGGATTTTTGAAAACTTCAGGCCGAGCAACGCACATCCCAGGATATTTTTCCATCAACTGTGAAACGGGAACTGCATTTTGGTACAACTCTTCCTGTCCCCCTGCATGAACTATCCGTACACATACATCCCTTGATTGTACGGTCATGTCCAATGTTATTGGCACTTCGCCAGATTCCTTCTTTCTTATGGAATCTTTATCCTTCTCCCTGACTAGCCCTAATGATTGAGCAAAACGCTTCAGCATCGCCAGCAATTAATAAGCTGTCTGATCCAGATGTTTCATCAGAGTCAATGGCAGAGTGGCAGGAAGTGGGAGCATCATGTTAGCTTTAGGTAATTTCAATAGTATTATGCATTGTCTAATTTGGATAACCTTTTGTTCCCTGGCCGGCTGTCCTTATTCTTATTTATTCCCAAATGAAGCAGTGGTGAAACCTAGGCCTAGTATACAAGCAAGTATAAGTGAAAGAATATATCCTCCCTTTCTTTTCTTTAACGATATGAACAAAGTTGGCCAGGATAAAGATAAGAAAAACCAGTATGTTTTAGAAAATTCTTGTCGGTTTGGTCAGTTTGGTCCTGTCCCACCTCTGCATGCACATTCTTGTTCCAGTGTCATACTCCCATAGGCCTGAAAGAACCTGACGTTCCAACTTTTTTAACCTCCCACTTATCCAGTTATTGTGTAGAACAAGACAACCCTTCTTTGCACAGTCTCTCCTTACATTCTTTTTCTGCCACAGGCCCAAGTATGCACCATTTGGGAAGAGGTTTCTGTCCAAGAAATGAACTGTCAAGTTTGTTTCAGGTTCTACACATCTATCATCTCCTTTACGATTGGACCCACCTGCCCCACATAAAGTGTCATAGAAGCTTGGCTGCTCAGATAGACCAGAGGTTGCTGCATGCTCTACCACTTTCTCCATAGCAGCAATAGTAGAACTATCTGAACGAGCAAAGTAGAAGCCAGAGTTCAAGCGCCTTGGTAAATTTATGGCTCCTGTAGATAGAAACAGCAGCACAAAGAATCTAAGTGTTTCATCTCTTTATTTTCCCATTCAAAAGGCGGCGATTTTACATATTTTCAACACTTTACACACACACACACACACACACACATATATGGAGGAGCAATATGCATGTTATCTAGTAATAACATCATAGATAAATGGATAGAGCTTTTTACAACAAATATTAAAAGAAGAAATGAAAATAATCGAGAAGTAAATTGCATAAAAATTCAATCAGATATCCTAATAATCCAATCCTTCCACTGTACATATTCAAGCCATATTTTAAACAATGTCAACAATGGATAGATGGGTAAATCACCTGTTGCTTTGTATTCATCAGATTGTGCGGCAAGAACAAAAGGCCCATAAGTGTAAAGTGATGGCAATGGATTTTTAAACCAATACACATCAACATCACTCAAAAGAACATTGTATCCCAACTTCAGTATCTGCAACACCATTCTGGACTTCGCTTTGGTAACCCTCTGAAAGCATTTTGTTCCAAAATGGCAATCATTAAAGCTGATGTTACTTGGAGCTGATGGGTCATTGAAAACGGGTAGGCCCTGGGACAAAATAAAATCAGAAAAGCGCAGGCAAGAACCACCCCCCACAGGGATTTGCCGGAGAATATTCAAGAAACAAGCACAACTGAAACAATTTCCAGTTGGATTATATAAAGCAATTCCAAGCACTGAAAACCATGTGAGAATACATAAATCATCATTGTACCTAAACATACTTTACATTCTCCTGACAGTCAAATTTAAACAATGCGAACTATTGGCTCTCTAGAAAAGACAAAATGAATTAATTTTTTTAATTTTGCAAAAGTCAGATATACTTTTGTTGCTAAAACCTTGGTCCTATTTAGCATGCCCCCAGCTTCCTATTTTGGTTATGATTTTGTTTATGAATGTGGTTACACATAAGATGCATTTTGTCACATGAGAAAGAGCCAAAAAATGATAAAAGTCATTTCAAGGTGAAAAAAAAAGTGAAAATGTACGGAAAAGATACCTGCAAGATTGAAAACTGGTAGGTTTCATAGTCGAGAGCACAAACAACAAAATTAGTGACCCTGAGGCGACGTAATCTGCATACCCAACTCATTAGCATCTCCCTATAACTATATCCAGCAACTGCAAGCACAACTGTCTTATTCTTATCTGCAATAACTGAAAGGAGTGACTCCAAGGAAAATGGAAAATCAAGGGGTGGCAATGCCTTCAATTGATCTGCAAGAGAGCAATCTAATCTTCTGTGCAATAATTTAAGACCACCAACACAAGCCATAAGTTTCTTTAACCTCCAAGAATGGAATATTTGTCCCTTCCAGAAGCTCAGTCTCTCATATGTAACTGGATAAACAATGTTTTCTGTTGTATTGACAAAAAGATATTGCCTATCACACTTCACAAGATTTGCAAGACCAGAATAATTAACTTCAAGAAAGAAAGATGATCCATATAGAGACCCAAGGCGGGAATTGCCAACAGACTCCCAGCTTCTCCTTTCTGCACCTGAAAGTTGGGACTCTTTACCTGACTGATTAGATAAATTTTCAGGATCATTAAAAAATAAACTTGAGATAGTCCAACTGGCATCAAATACAAATCTTTGTTGACATGAAAGGGCCTCACTAATAACCCATTGGTTGTGAATCCCTTTTCCATACAAGAAAGGAGGAAGAACTCCATTATGTAAGGGTAGCTCCACGTTGTTCCACGCCAAAAGCATTCTGTCTTCACAAAGACTCCACTGTGGACTCTGATCAAGTATCTCCTGGAACTGATGAAATGAAACAACATCAATTGAGTATTTGAGTTCCTACCAATAGGCCATCAACTTTCAATCCGAATTCAATTCCTCCATACCTCCTGAGTTGTAACCATTTTCCCATCTTTTTTCAGCCAATATTTCCCATCATCACTCAAGTTAAATGGGAAGTAGGAAACATTTCGTGATGAAGCAACAAGAAGCCAGTCATTTTCAGATTCATAAGCATAATTCAGAGTGCAAATGAAGTCGGGCAAGAGAATGGTTTCTGGATCAATCAAAACAGATATATCTGATTTAAATGATTGTGTTCTTGCTACCATAGAATGGAAGAATGGAGTACCGAGAAACCTAAAAACACCCAAACACAGAGCAGAAGGCTAATGCTTCATCAATTGATTTTCAATTGTGAACAAAACAAGAGCTAATTGAACAACACAGATTTGAATGACTGCATAAATAAGAATCAAGAGTTTACAATCTTGATAAATGATAGTCCAGATTGTATTCAATATAGAAGTATTAAAGCTATGAAAAGTTAATATTTGCTGACAGGGCAACATTTGCTAACAGGGATAATATTCAATTGGATTTAAAGGATATTACGAAATGGTGACCATTTAATAATTACAATGGAATATTAAGCAAGTGGAAATCCAAAAGCAGTCAATTGGGAAGAAAAAAAAAATGGACTGCTTACGTGAAATCGATATTGGGCTCAACAAAAAGTCTGGAACCAAAGTTGGCGGCAAAAGCAGCTACAGAAGGGTGTTGGCTGAAGAGAATAACAGTGATATCAGGTGACAAGCCAAGCCATGACCGAATAGCAAGACTCTGCCTGAATCCAGCAGAACCAGTAAACGGGGCAGGTGCTGCAAAGATTGCAATTTTTGGATGGTACTTGATCTCATCTTTGTTGAAGGTGGATAATTTGTGAGTAGCATAAATGGAGAGGCCAATTAAAATGAACCCAGACAGCCACATTGACCACAAACCCAGTTGCAACACCACCTGCAACGCAAATCAAAACAACAAAACGCATTGAATTACCACATTTATAAGGATTCGAAGCAAGAGAGAGAATAAAAGAGGGGACAAAAAAGGACGATGAGAAAGGACCTTCATTTTCAATTTCATTGTTGTAATGCAAATAAGAACGAGATGAAGTTCGATTCAAAAATGAAGTTGGATACTTTCAATAAAACGAGAGAGAGAGAGAGAGAGAGAGAAGTCAGAAGTGGAACTTTAACCGAATTAAAAAATGCAGCTCTGACCTGTGGCGTGAAGTGGAGGAGCTGCCAACGCATAAAGGCCACCACTATCATTCGCACCTCCTCCGAGACGGCCAAATCCACGGGACATGTGACGTTTCGCGTCATAAACACGTCAGCTTTCGTTCCACTTCCACCACCGCGCCACCAGTTCACTTTGCGTTTGCGCCGTGAGGTCAATTGACTTTTATTTTTATTTCATTTTATGACACCAGTGGGCTGAGCGCTGTCGATATTTTTATTTCTTAGGCCCATTTGTGCGTATAATTAACGAACGATTATACGAAGACAAAAGATACCGGCACTTCTATAATATATATATATATATATTTTTGTATAAATTAAGGTAACTGTTATTTTATTGATTGAATATAAATATATAATAATAAAATTAATCATGTAGTAAAAAATTATTTCATCCAATTAAATATATAATACTACATTAATTTATATAAGAATTTATAACCATTTGATTAACTAAATAACTGAACTGAACAATTACCTTTCAACTTTTTCTTGTTCTAGGTTTCAACTGCTTTCAATTTAAATTGATCATTCTCATTTCGTGACACGTGCATACTAATAATAGGTCAAAATTTTGATTTTAAATCCGTTCAGCTTGGAAAAATCAGCATTTTATTGTTCATACTTCATACTAATAATAGGACTTGACTAGCTTATAGAATCTGTAAGCTACAGACTGCAGCATCAGCCGTTGGATGTGGTTGGATGTGGAGTGAGAAACCAAACAATAGATAATCGGATGGTGGGATGACGGGAGATGTTTGTTACAGTATCTGTACCATAGACAGGTCCACTAATAATAATCAACTCTGTTTCGGCTGCCCAGTTTTCCATTTGACTCAACGGAGGGTTTATATGGTTATTAAACCGTACACAAGTTACATGCAAATAGCATGCAGGATATTTCAATCCAAATATTGACTGTTTGAGGGCAATCTTTCAATCGAAACAACACAAGTATATTCTTTACAACCTAAATTGTTTGATATTTTGACATCTTAATATTTAGCAGCCATCCACCTGCATTTGATAATTTGTAATTCCATCTTTCAGCAACAGTGACTGATGGAAAACCACAGCAACTCAATTTCAAACATACACTAAATTGGAAAACAATGAACGAATTAAGAATCTCTGATAGTCTACTAAGCACAACTTGCCAACCCGCACAAGAACTGCCGATAGGAACCATACCACATGAGAACTGTTGCAAGCCTAAAGTCACAAAACTGAGATACAGGTGATTATTCTGAGAACAAAATCAGACAAGGATACAAGCATCATCAAAAGACGCACAAGATACTACCATCCTTAATTCTAAACTGAACAGAAACTACAGAGCTTCACTAAGCATGCATTCATTTCTTGTCAAGACTCAAGAGAGATCACAGAAACCTACTAGCAAGCCATTGCTACACAACAGTATCACAAGTGAAATCTCCAGTTTCCAGGTACATCAAACCTTCAAATACATTCAAACAGAAGTCCTCTCCTTCAAACCTTGAATCAACCACAGAAATCCCTTTAATCATCTCTGCCTTCGCACAGGTGATCTAGATCTCGACCGCCTGCCCCTGCCAAAAATTGCAAAGTTAATGAACTAAGCAACATGCAAGTCTGTAATGAAATTTTAGGATTCCAACAGTTTCACCTGAGCTGCATATTGTTATAATGATGGTTGTGTATGTCTTATGAACATTAACACAGTCTTAATCTTAAGAATACATGGTATCATACCTGCTCGTTTCAAGAGAAGAATAGGGAGAATGCCTGCGCTGAGAATGCTTGCTATGTGGTGACCGCGTAACATGTCTAGAAATGAAAACATTGATCACACTGATATGGTAAGTTAAAATATATATAATTCATGAGATGTTTAGCCTCTTACATAGTCAAACTCAATATTCAGGCTGCCACAATTTTTTTCCCTTTATCTTTTTAGTTTGTTTTCATTACTAGCAATAATGCTAGAAATCCCAATATTTGGATCCCAATTTATATCCCAGCGACAAGTGAAATTATAACTATTAAAATTACTACTATACTATCCAATAGATGAATGCCACATCAGTTGACATACAAATTGGGATCCAAATGTTGAGATCCCTAGTATTATTCTTTCACTAATGACATAGGAAGGATCTATATCATCAAAAGAAACCAAGTATCACAAAAGGAGATCCTGCAGATCCAGAAGGCTATTGTGGCTTGTGCATCAACCTATAACGTATTGAACTTTACTAGTGCTGACCTTCTGCATTTAAATTCTTCCCAACTGAGAAAAGATGTATAAATTCTCAGGGAAAAGACAAAACGAAGATAATGAGTTATATGCCTCTCCATCACATATCAGGAAATGCTCTAACAGTTTATCCATTGCTTACAATAAGTGCCTACATTATAACATTTATCAACTTAAGGACACTTCCAGGGAAAAGAATGTGTGAACTACGACAGGATAAGAAAATATAAAACTTGAGCAGAATGTCAACTGTAAAGTGGTTCCAAAAACCTACCAGGATAGACAGTAGTGCGAATTTCTCATTTAGTGAAATTTATGTGATTACAAATCAAAGCAAATATAACCACTGTATTGCACATCATCAAGAGCAGAAAATACAGAAACCATGTCACAGAAAGAGATTTGACCACCAAATTTTTAGAGATGGGAAAATTAGAAAATTAACAACTGCAGAACATATAATCTTCGAGACAAGGCAGAGCCAGTCTTCATGGTGGATGGCATTAATCTTACAAATTATGTATACAAACCCAAAAAATAAAAGACCAAGGAATTTTACCAAAAATGTAACAGAAAGTGCATTTAAAGGACATTTAAAGGCTGCTTTACTGCAATTGACCTAGATACAGCTATAAAAACGGTTAATCCAGTAAATCCTCTTCTCAGTGTCTAAGGTCAGTCCCATCTTAAGAATCAAATTGAGAGCGAAAAGTAAAATTAGTGTCAACAATCAAACTATATGCATTTAAAATTGACACCAGAAGAGAATATGCATGTGAGAGTGAGAAACAGAAACCACCAAAAAATATATTAACAAAAAAAAGTCATCAGCTATCCTAGTCTTATATTAAATAACTAACAAGTTTCATAAGTGGCATTAAGAACTCATGAAATTGGAGTTAAACCATCATCTTCATCAGTCAGCAATTATCTCATACAAAACAACCTTTTTTTTTTTGACATAAGAACAAATAAATGGAACTAAATTAATGGCCTATCTTAATTTTCTTTGGTGTTCCTGGAAATATGTCCTCATAGAAAACAACCTTTCTTTTTTTCCCTATAAAATGTTATATAAAACCACAATAGCCAGTTCAATTCCCATGGTATGTCTAAACACTCCAAATTTAACCTTTGAAAATACTTCAAATTAGGAAACAGGAACATGAACAAAAGTTATGAACTGATGCGTGGGTTACCTTCTACTAGACCTCACAGGTGATGGTGATGAGTAGCGTTTTCTTGAATGCCGCTTCCTGCAGTGCATAACAGAATATGAGATCTTCACAACATGGTGGGAAGAGAAGGGATGAAAACATAGAAGATAGAAACCTTTTAGAATCATCTGATGATTGATCACTTGAATCATTGAAATGACTAACTGAGTTTTCCTTGCTGTTTCTACCCTTACTGCGAATTGAAGAAGAACGCCTTTTCTTATGCCTGTCTGGGTCACTAGTAAGTTTATGTCTTGATGTATCTTCCTCCTTTGACCGTTCTCTTTTTTTATCAATACCTTCTTTGATACTGCCTCTTTGGTGTCTCTCTGCATCTTTTCTGTCCTCCTTGACATCATCAGCGTATCTCTTCCTTGACTTGAATTCCTTAGGCTTTTCCTCGGACTTTGCACCTCCACCTCTTGTTTTATCTCTTGAGCCATTTTGGTCATCAGCCTTTTCCTTTCTTGAATGTCTTTCATCCAGTCTCCGATGATCTTCATCACCCTTGTTGTCAACCCCACTACCAACCTCTGTTTCCTTACCACTGTCTTTCCCCAAAGAACTCTTTTTACTTTCATGTTGATCATTTTTAACTGATTTCATTCTGGTTTCCATATTAAGTAAACTATCATTTGTTGATATTTTCACACCGACATTTGTGCCAGGCAGTTCACTTTTCGTTTTCATTCCAGTCTTTTCTCCCAAAGTTTCATCCAACCCAGAACCATTAACACTGCTTTCATTATCCGCATCTCCAGTGACCGTATTGGAAGAGTATGCATGAGTATCATCTCTATTCTCACCTAACGCACTGATAGCGCCAATGATATTAGTTTTGCTCAAATCCCTCCCTGAATGTGTCTCAGCTTTATTTTGCTTTTCGGGTTTCACATGTAATCCATTCTCAGCAGCATCATGTATGTTCTCAGAATGTTTATTGATGCTGAAACTTTGAATTTCATCATCCCCATCATCACCATCATCTGAGGCATAATTTGCAAGACCCAATACATCTCCAGGTGAGCTGGAACTAGTTTTTTCACTGGCACCTTCAGTTTCCGATTCCTTTGCTTTAACTGGAACAAGAACCTTTGCAGAAGCCTTAGGAGTTGGGACTAATGGGGGAGGCGGTGATACTTTACAATTTGAAGTCATGTTTTTGTTGTTAACTGCAGTAGTCAAGTCATACTATAAGAGATCATACTATAAGAGAAAACTCTTAAAAAGGAAAAAAAGCTAGTACATACTCAGAGATCACAATGTGCTCACCTTCAATTTCCAGATCATCTTCACTAAGAACCTTAGTTGCAATTTCATCAAACAGCTCATCAGTAACCTGTCAATGGGCGGGGTGAAAAAAATGAAAACTATGGAATTAAAGTCATTAAAATTAGAAGAACATCAGCCATCAGGCAGTCGTAACCTTCAAAAGAACTTCAGTCAGTATGCGTTTTATTTCCTGATTAATTGCTGCAGTTCTAGCTGCCTCCACATAATCCTACATAGAAGCAAAAGTTCAGGTTTAATCCAAAGGCATAATAAGTGCATCCAAATAACTATATCATAATAAGAAAAACTAAATTATAATCAGGTTAAGTAGAAAAAGAAATAAAACCTCATCATCATCTTCTTCTTCGGTTGACCTAGAAGAATCAATGCTTTTGCTATCTGCCTGTTCACCTTTCCCAGATGATTTATGAACAACTTCATCCTCAATGGATTCGGGTTCCTCTTTAGTATTTTCTATTGAAGACTTTGTGATGGCGGCTTTATTCTTAATTATTTCTTCTTTAAGCCAATTGGGCACTGGAGCCTAGAAAAAGTTCCAAAAGATACAAGTGCAAATGGGTAGCTACTCTGTGAGGAATCTCTCAATAATGATTACAGAAGCATTCAAAGTCAACAAGTGTAAATAAAGTACCTTTTTGGGACGTTCGGAAACGCCAGAAACCCCATACACATCACCTGGAAAGGCTGTTGTAGGATGAAGTGTTGCTGCTGCACCAATGCCAAAAGCACTAGCAGATGAAATTGTTGGCTGGAAGCCCGAACCAGGAAACCTTACAAATTGATGTGCAGCAGGTCCAGGAACAGAAGCCATGGCTATGGAATGGTCATGCTGAGAAATAAAGAATACATTAGCATATTAAAAGCAAGCAACTGAAAGCAAAGTTACAATCATAAAACCAGAACCAAGACCTGTGAGCCTGCTGGAGGAATTGGTGGATAAGCAACACCAGGTGTGACAGGGGGCGTCCAAGAATTAACAGAAGGCACTGCTGCAACAGGGTCAATGCCTCTTACAGTTCCTGCAGACTCATGATGAGCAGCATAACTGGATTGCATGTGAAGATCCTGATCATGATTAAACCTAGGTGCAAAATCTAAAGGCTGGTCGCTGAGAACAGTTGGAGGATCAGCAGCCTGATTCCCATATGTAAATGGCTGTCCTTCCTGAGCAGAAGGAATGGGCATAGGCAAGGATCCATACACATGCTCCTTTTGATATGCGGTCTCTTCTGTACCTGCCATCGGTATAAAGAGTCAAAACTGCAGGTCGAAGACATAAAATAAACCAAAGCTTAAGCACATAGGAATCCAAATTGACACTATTTGTTTGCTTTTCAGATGTTATGCAGACAAAATTTGATCTCTGAAGTTTCTGGGAATCAAACAAAAGCAACAAGCGTCTACCCTTTACTTACAGCAGCAATGGATAATCTAAAAGTAGTTAATTAAACAGGCAAAATATATCAGCAACCAATTGATATTGCCATGCCTCCCACACACGGTAATGAGACTATTATATACCCTCAATAAGACATCAATCAGGTATCACAGTTTCCTTTGTGCATGGACTATCACAGAAATAGCTGGCATCAATCAGGCATCAGGCATCACAGAATGGTGAGCAATTTCCATAATTCGAGAGTTTTTAAACAATGGGTCAAATTCTAATTCCGCATATCTATGCACTGGATAGAGATGGGGCATTCATGTGTCACAAAACCCATAAAATGTCATTCAAGGCCAACCGGCACAGCACACAGAGCAAGTAACATATAATTATCACACAGGGACTCTCAAAAAATAAAAAATAAGGAAAAAAATAGTCACAATTTCATTTCACGAATGTGATGGTGCTTTTCAACTACTTTCCAATAACCAAATCAACTTACTAAAAGAGAAAATGACCTTGCCCAAACCAAATGGACTGAATTGAGAAAGCAAATTAAGAAGACTCAATATATGCTAAAGTTTGATGTCTGAAATGCTGAAGATCCTGAACTTTATCCGAAATATAGCTCCAGCAAAGGTCGCATTGAGGACAAGCATCAACAGAAATAAAAAATGGGGTAGTTAAAAAAGGATGAGGTCCATAGAAGCAGTTCTTGAGCACAAGCTTCACATGCAAGTTCAATATGCTAGTGAATTTTTACCTGTAACAGAAGAATAACTAGAAGGTACCTCCTGCTGATGAACAGATGGACTGGAACATGAACTTTCTTGATGAGGAAATCCAACATTTGCTTCTCCAGCTGAAGCTCCATCTCTACCAGAGTAAGGTATATGCACATCAGGACCATACGAAGATGGCCCAGAACTCATGGCCGCATTCTCCTGTTGATAAGCCATTGGTGGCTGGTGTGGCTGTGCAGATGGAACTGAAAATTGCTGATAGCTAGACACAGGAATGGACTGTTGTTGAGTATCTGCATAACGAAAATCAGCAGGCTGTGGATATTGAGACTGAATATGCTGATTTTCCATTGCAGCCCTTGCATTGGCCCATTCCTTAGCCCTGGCAGCCCAATCTGGCGCATTGTTCTGGGCTGCCATAAGAAGAATCATAAAGGTCATTACAAAGATCATTTGAAACAAAAATCGGTGACAAAAATAGCAACCCAAAAAAAAAAAAAAACTATATTTCAATGTTTTAATTTTATTTTATATTTGGAGGTAGACAGAAGAGAGTGTGTGAAAAGAGCAACAAGAAGTAGAATGGCAAACACGGCTACATTTTAACACCAGCATGGGTGTGACGGTAGCATGTATATTGGGGCCAAGAGCATTAATCATTTTGATAAACCTTCCTGGGTTACTATAGTAACAGTTGAGGTTCACTGAAGTCCAAAGCAACCCAAGTAACAGTGAGACTGATTTAGCAGGAAAAGATACTACACCATCCCAAGATTATTTCATCTTAAGTAACATGTCCAATCACTATTCTCCATTTTACTCCATGTATTACGTAAAGAATAATTATTCGGAAAGTTTCAGAAAGTGCATTGCAGAGTTGGGACAATGCAGAGACAGAGATAGAATCTTTCATCCCAGTAATAAACAGGTGTTCGCAGACCAATAACTAGGAAGATATACAAATGAACTGGAATAACTTTAAAGAAATGAAAAAGGAAAGTAGTAACAAACTAGTTGACATGAAATTCCTGCTATTAAAACGTAAATGGAACTACCTACCACTGTAATCCCAGCCCTGGTGGTGATGACTCCAGTTCGAGTTGCCCCAATCCTGCAAACATTGATTTTATTATTAAATAAAAAAAGACTTGGCATTGAATAAGCACCAAAAAGGAAAGAAAGGTAATTACCTGATTGGGCTGAGGGTAAGATTGGGACACTTGGGGAGGAGGAGGAGGAGGAGGCACGTGGGGTCGAGGAGGGAGAGGGTAGTGGTGCGCAGGATAAGGAGGGGGAGGAGGAGGAGGAGGATGATAAGCGGGAGAAGGGGCGGGTGGAGCCCACTGGGAAGGAGGAGGGGGTGGCGATGGAGAGTGAGATGGAGGAGGAGGAGGCTGGTACTGAAATTGATTGGAGTACCATTGATGACCTTGCGGAGGGGCTGGCAGTCTTGGTTGCTGCTGCTGGTGAAGGTAAGGGTTGTGGTGATGATAATGATCTCCCATCGGTGGTGCCTGTTGCCCCGATGCCGGTGCTGGTGGTGGTCTCATGTACCGGTGGGACTGCTGGTATCCCTCCATGTTGTTTTAGGTCTCTCGTAGTCGCGTCCTGGAGGAACGACGCTCGTTACACAAATTAAAAGGGGAATTTGATTTTTCCCTTTTCTTCGTAGGGGTACACAGTTTTCAAGAGGATTTAATTTTAAGATCTTCTTCCTTCTTTCTTTTTTTTTTCCCTTTTTTTTCTTAGTCTTTTCTTATTTTTTAAATTTAGCTAAAAAATTTATTTTAATTATAAATAAATAAAATAAAAAAGATTAATTTAATTATTAATATAAAATTTAATATTAATCACCCATTTGGTAAAGAAAAATAAAGAGAAGAATTAAGAAGAAGATTTTTGTACGCAAACGATGGCACAACAGATTGTAACTCTTTAGCAAGTAGTGTCTTCTGTTATATTTAATTGCTTTGTGTGGATGTTATAATACATCACACAATTTATGAATTTCGTGTAACAAATAATTTATAATTTCAGCATGTAAGTGACGTTTTGTAAAATTCTTATTGCGGAGAAATTATCGAATGGTTTACAACTTCATCACGTACATGTCGAACATTTTACGTGTATGATATGTCGAAACATATCATAGAATAATGCTCAGTAATGTCAAACTTTTTATGACAAAGTCTATCCAGCATCTCACTCTTTTCCTCCTCTTTTTTTTTTGTTTTTTGTTTTTTTGTTTTTTTCAATATAGCATTCTCCTTTAAAGTAAACAACTATCATTTGCAATAATAATGATCACGTATACACGTGTCGGTATTGTACTTTCCCAATATTTTACACCTATATTACAGCAAATGAATACGTGAAGAATATGCAGGCATTTCCTGTTAGAAGCTTCTAGACATCTTGGCTTCCTCGCATTCTCATGATGATCAAAATGGTGGTGCAATTTTCTCGTGTCTAAATATCCTTTGGTCAGGTCAGCGGTAAATATGTTGCTGGAACCACTCAGCTGCTCGTAAATAAGCTGAAAGAAGAATAAAGAAGACAACCCAAAATTTGTGCCATCTTCATGCTACTGCATCTGCTTGCCTTCTAGTCAGTCGTGCATAGAGGCCTTCATTTCGGAGAAGCTCCTTGTGACTTCCCATCTGCATGATGGGAAAAAATGATGTACATAACTTACAACACAAACTGCAGAGTAGGATAAACAAAAATTGCAACAGTTGATCCAAACTGGTTCAGGTGCTTCTAATAGTTTCATAGCTAGTCCGGGGAGGCTCACATAAGGGTGGCAAGGGAAGAGCTACACTCAAGACTTCATTTTTTCCTGTTAGTGTAATGTAAGAAAACATCTAATCATCTCGAAAAGCAATGATATGTATTCTCCACCAGATAATAAGCTAGGTAAAGAGAATATGACACTAACAATTATTAACCAAGAATCAAGAAGAAATCAAGAGGATTTTGTGGCTAGCGTTGCTTTGCTCCTAAAGAAAACCCATAGAAAGCACTCACAGTCATGCATATTATATATATATATATATAGTTGTTTTCTGGTCAGGGATTTTAGAGTTCGGGAAAGCTTTAAAACCACACGGCTTTAAAGGCTTACAGTTTTAAGCCTTTAAAACCATGCAGTTTTAAAGGTTTCCCGCACTTTAAAATTCCTGACTGGAACATTTCTCTCTCTCTCTCTCTCTATATATATATATAATGATGGAACTATCAAAATGAATGGTGAGCGTATATAATGTTAGAAGTTGCAAATAAATAGCCATAGTACAAACCTCAACAATTTGACCGCCATCCATTACCACTATCCTATCAGCAGCTTGTATAGTGGAAAGCCTGTACAAAGTGAACGATCAAACTTCGGACTCCAATTTAACAATCAAATGACAGGGCAGTGGATATTAACCTGTGTGCAATCACCAATACAGTTCTTCTCGTCATCGTGTCACTTCTGACAGCACGGAGAACACCCTAGATGTAGTAGCAAATAAGTACATATAGAGACAGGAAATGAAGTGACTTGACCAGGAGACCATTACTCAATGTAGCTACCTTGATATTGTGTTCACTCTCAGCATCTAGAGCACTAGTGGCTTCATCAAGGATCAAAATAGTAGGGTCCCTAAGAATGGCACGGGCAATAGCAATTCGCTGCTTCTGGCCCCCACTAAGCAAATCATCATCCACAAGTGTTTCATAACCACTGGGCAGCGACATGATGAAATCATGGGCATATGCTTGCTTGGCAGCCCATTCAATGTCCTGCTGCTTTATATCCTGGGTACATCCATATGAAATATTTGAACTGATATCCATGCGGAAAAGTTTTGGTTCCTGTCCAAGGAAAAAGGTTTTAAGTAGGAGAGATCCAAGAAAAATTGTTTTAAGGAGAAGGAAATCATCATTGACTCTTTAATTGGGAAGCCATCAATCACAATCTGAAATTAAAGAAGAACCTGTCCCACAAATCCAATTCTTCCCCTCAACCACTTGATGTCCACCTCTTTAATTGGGAAGCCATCAATCAAAATCTGAAATTAAAAGGGGCATTATGAAAATTCAAAATTTAGGAATCCACACACTAATAATTAGTACATTAACACGGGAGTATAGAGTTAATAGCTTGGCTATTGATTATGATCTCTGCATCAGGGAAGCTGAGAAAAATAATGGGAAAAATATTTCTTATTCATAGAAGTTGCGGTCTTTACACTATATACTACTCATACTAGGCTATATAAGAAAGTTTTAGGAAATTAAGAAGATAAACCATACTAGGAAAGAATAAATATGTGCACAGACTTAGGGCGATTAACACTGAATATTTAATGTTATAACAACTTTTAGTGGACAAATTAAATATCAAGCATGTTTTGAAATCACAAAACACGAGCCTTTCTGAAAGCCAAGATATATTTTGTACATCATAGGCAAAGCAATCCAACAGAGATACATATAAAGAAAAACTTCAATTACAACTCTTATGAAGAGAACAGATGTTCACCTACTATTTCCTGATTGTAATTATCTTTCAGCAACTCGACTTAAAATGAAACTCTCAGAACAGATTAATAACATCCACAAGTTTCATTATATCTTCTGTTTTCATGTATAAATTGCAATACCTTGGATTGAGATAAATAGCAGTAAAGAAATTCTACCTGACCATTTGTTGGCTCATAAAGACGGAGCAAGAGATTCACCAAGGTACTCTTTCCACTACCACTGAGACCAGCCTAAAAAAAATAGTTAATGTTAAAAATAAGTTCCTATGGTCTTTGTGGCCGAGAAATAAAGTAAAGTGATCAAAGTACTTACAATGGCAACAACTTCACCAGGATTCACTGAAATGTTCACATGTTGCAGTACAGGTACCTGTTCAAAGTATATGACAAATAGTTATTGCCATAGTATCATCTAACATTAAATTGGTCAAATTAAAATCAGCAACCAGGTCGCACTAAGTCAGGAGAAGCCATAATGACAAATCAAGTAATCTCAGTTTTAAACACGAGAAGTATGATGTTTCCCAGGTTCTTTTTTTAAAGAAAGAAATAGTATAATTGCAAGTGATTTACCATCCACTGGGAACTAATGAACTCTATTATCTGAAGACCACTATTTATTAGCTACTATCAACTGTGATCCCCTATTATTATGATATAAGAGTATACTCCCACACTTTGTATGGAGAATCAGTGCCCTAAGGAATAAGGAAAAGCAGCTGCACATGGGGGAATATCAGACAAACGAGGATCAAAATAAAAAACCAGAGGGGGTGTTTATGACATCAGAAGGAGATATACCATTTCCCTTGAAGAGTAACGGAAAGATACATCAACAAAATCTATCCGTCCCATCAATCTTTGCAGTTTCTTTCCTGCAATCAATAACATTCAAATCCAAAATGCTGAAAATACAATAATGAACATGGAGTGAAATTAAATGAATACAGGTATTTATTATACTGAAAAGAATATATTATATAAAGCAATCAAGTTCAACTCATTATGTGATGCTTCATTGTTACATGGTAAACAACCTACTGATACTAATCTCTCTGAGATCGACACATTAGAGCTCAAAGCAGCAATCACCTTGAACACAGGGATTCACTAACTATCTTGGACATTCGATTGAAGTTCACAAAATGCTAACCTTTTGACATAAACTGGTCACTAGGCATGAGATCCATTAATTGGAAGACTTTTTCACTTGCCCCAACAGACTGCATCAGAGATGATAAGTTATCTCCCACCCACCATGTTGAATATATCAGCCATTCACTGTATAATATAAACTTTGTAAGTTGCTCCGCCGTTATATTACCCCTCATAATAAACATCCCTCCAATCAATACGGCAATAACCTACAAAACAAATTGTAACAACAAAAGCATAAGTCAAAGTCAATTTTACATTAACCATAAGGTAAGAAGAAAAACAAGACTGGCACTTCAAAATACAAGTACTTATTATATTTGTGTCATAAACTTAAAGCATCAGGTTTTGACAAGAGATGCACTAACTTGAATTTGAAATGAACAAAATTGATTATTCACACTTTTTGGCTAACAAGGCTAACAGAAATGCATTTAATAATGCCTCTTTTAAGACCCCAACTAATCATAAGAACTGAAAGTAAATGACATATTCAATCGAAAGTGAGGTGCAGTATTTAGAATCCAAGGGCCTGTTAACTTAGTCAAGTATATGTGTGTGTGTGTGTACTGTCATGCATTCTCTCCAAGGTCGAGCCAAAGAATACCAGCATAATAAATTTTAATATAGGGCCACATAGAACTTCCTCACAATATGTCAAACAGCAAAGAAAGGAATATAATATGACTGGTCAAATAACAGAGAGCCAAAGTTAGCATGAGTTTCCTCAAACTGCAAAGAGGAACAAGAAACAGGGTAGGTCAAGTTGAAGGCCAAAAGCATGCACAAGTCACAACATGGGGATTCAACAGGCTTCCTAGAGCCAAGCCCAGAAGATAACTTCAAGGTGCTAAACCTGAGAACCAGTGAAGTTAAGCCAGAAAGAAAATTTGAAGTGAATCCTTCTTTGGCATATCTCGCGCTAGTTTATACCTAATAACACTATTTTAAGACTAGCATACAAATGCAGTAACACTTAAACCAGTTAAATTAAACAATCGTAGACACTTCCATGTCAAAAGAAGTTAAATAAATCAATAGATGGACAACTTCATGAATCACTGTGCATATAGTAAAAAGATAACACAAGAATAAGAATATCATTACCACAATGGTTGAAAAGAAAGAAATTTATGTTAGGATTATATAGGAGAGACAAATGGCACAAGCATATTGTACAAAATGCCATTTATCATTGAGTATCTTACATAAGTTTTTCATGTAAAAGTTAATAATTATTCAGACATGAACCGTCTTTAAACAGAGAACATGAGATTTTGAAGCCAATTAAAGAGAAAAACCTGAGTTGAGTGATAAAGCATGTTGAAGCACAAGTTCCAGAATCCATATGCAGCACTTTGTCGCAAATTTATATCAGCCAATTTCCCAAGCCAGTGCTTGTACCTATCAACCATAGATGGAAACATCTTTAGTTCAGAACCACTTATAACACACATGCACCTGCAGAGATATGTTTTCTTTAGTTTCACAATTTGCATCAGCCAAAGGAAAAGTGCAGACAGAAATAATATACAAAAGACAAGGTTCAGTAGAATGCATCACCTTTTAACTTCCTGCTTTTCTGTTCCATAAACACGAACAGTTCTCATCAATGAGAATGTCTCCTGTGCGACCTACAAAAATGAATATAAGTCAGATTATTTATTACAAAAAAAAATTCAAGAACCTCATCTCTTGAAAAATTACAGATCATGTGTCTTGATATACTTCATTAGCAGAAGCAGTGATCTCTTGGACCAACTTTGCTGCCTTCTTCTGGTACCTACACAGAAGGACACCATTGAAGCAGTCATCCACGTGCTCCAAGAGTAAATACATAAGTGGAAACCAGAAGCATGCTACAATGCGCCTAAAACCTTTTTACATTAAAAGGAAATGTGTACAGTGCACACCTCAGCAAATGCAAGATAGCTTTTTCCATGGCTGTTGTAGAGCATTGTTTTTTTTTTTCTAAGACATTATTTTCCATATACTTCAAGGCATTGCCTAGTATTGAAAAGTCAATTATATTCACATATCGTTAAACAAGTCTCTGGACTTAATTAGTGCACATACTTATATCTAAGATTTTCCTTTCTATCCTAGCCACACATCCATTGACTGTCCTCATTTCAATCAGGCATTTTACAGGCACGTACTTTCAGCAAGACAGGCTCAAGCTTCAAAAGAGGAAAATATGAGTGTGTACATAATCTTACAGGCCATATATCAGCATTAATCCTGCTAAAGCTGAGCATATCATCAATGTACATAATCCAAGTGGCCATGACAAAACTATTAAGTAAATCAATGCTCCAGTCCCCTGGAAAAAAACAATGACACAAATTATTCTTATATTACAGCATTCTCAGAACTATCGATCATTTGTTCAGAAAAAAGACCTGAAGAACATTGCGCAATATCAAATTAAGATCATTTCCAATGACTCGTGACACTTGCTGGCAGTCTGAACCAAGCCTGCTTGTCAAATCACCAACTGTCTCTGAGTCGAAAAAGGATATATCCTACAACAGATTTACCAATAAGGTAAATCAATTTTATGCTATGATAATCCAAACAGGTATATCTTGCTTAGAGATACAAATGGAAACATATTAATCAAAATTTGAATTTCAATTAGAACCTGAAGAAGAAGAGCAGAATATAATGTTTCCCTCATTCGCTTTACCTGAGAAATATTACAGGAACCCAGTCAGTGCTGAAGTCATATTCTACTGACCAGGCCGAACCTAAATAAAATACCAAAAGAGAAAATATGTGTTTGTGTTTGTGTGTGTGTGTGTGAGTGTGAAATGAAAATATTTCATAATGACTTACAAGAATCATATTTGCAATACCAAAACAGCAACCTCGTAAACCGCTGAATTTCAAATAAACAGAATAGAGAGTCAGCTGTTCTGTCACGCTTTTCATTGAGATGAATCAAATTTCATGTATGTTATTAAAAAATGATCATATAAAGCCCGTGCATGTTGCCATTGTGCATATCGCACTGAGATAACTTGCGAATGACATATGAGAGAGAGAGAGAGAGAGAGAGATTTAAAATATGCAGAAACAACAAAAGAATTTCATATAAAACTACTCAGTAAATATGGATCTATCTAAGTAAATTCATGATCCTAGCTGATGCAGAAAGAGGGTCATGCCATAGTTTGCAAAGTAAAGGAGATAGGAGATCTAACCATACAAGATTTTAACCTGCATATTCCAGAAGTAACACACAGCAGAATCAACAGCCTAACATTGCGGTGGAACACTGCAATTTCACTACTCTGGGCTGTGAAAATTGATGCTGTCAGAAAATGGGGTATGAATATCTCTGAAAGCTGTATCAAGAAATCAAAGCAGTTAGTAAATGCAATAGAACTTTAATGCATTGCCACCATCTTATCTAAAGTTCCACAAAACCAGTAGCCAGAGAATAAGTTCTAAAGTGAAGCAACCGTAAGTAATATTCACTCTCCAAACATCTAGTTTCGAACGGAAATTGTTTCGACTTTTGACAATGCTATATCCATTTTCAAACTTCTATGCTTATCATCTCGTATTCTACATTTGCATAGAACTTATTTGATATTGAAAATTAAGAAACAAAAGAAGAAACTATACGCACCGCTGCGATAATTAAGGCAGAAAAAGCAGCAAAAATAATCCAACGGTCCTTAGAAACCAAGTCCCACATTTTGCCAAGCGCCCGCCACAAAGTCACCGGTTTTGCCATAATTTTAACCTCGACATCATCATCGAAGCTCCACCAGCTTCCTCCAGGGAGTATCGATTGAATAAAGCGAATCCATCTCCGAATCTTCTCATTGAAGTCAACATTGACTTCTCCATCAAAGTGCTCAAGACTGTCGTTCTGTACTGAGAATCCGTTAATTGAGGATGATTTTAGAGGATGAAAGTGACAGCATCGTTTAGAGCTGGGAGAGAATTTAGTAAGTAGAAGCCGGAGTCTGTTATTTTTTGAGAATCGGAGATTACTGCGGCAAACGCGAGGTGTTGGTTTGTGGTGAAATGAAGTTAACACGCAAGGTCGTACGTTGCCGAGTGATACAGCCATTGGAAACAGATAGTTAACGGCTATGTGTTTGGCTGCAGAGAAAATAAAGAAAAATTTTCTTGTAAAGAGAGGGGCCCGTAGAAGCTCAATGTGTGGCGTGTGGAGGCGCGTGAGCATGCGTCTTAAGAGTAGCATTTCCGCTCATTTTATTGGCGACTGTGAAGGGAACATAGCTCCTTGTGTTTATTTTAATTTTTGAAAAGCAACATTCTCGGTTTTTCTTCTTTTCTTTTCTTTTTCATAAAAACTTTTTAAACCAAACGGTATCGTTTCGGCTGATAGATTTCGCAGGAATCGTGACGTGTTTGACATTATCAAAGCTACCGCTTCCGTGAGACCACTGAAGTGATCATATGCCGCCACAGTTCCCAAACACGACTCTCGTCTACATAGTGCCACGTTAACATAATTTCAGACAACTTTACCCTCGTTATTTTACGGCTTTTCAGTCATTTGAATTTTGAAGCAACCGCAAGGACACTTAAGTCTTTATGAACCATCATCGACAAGTAAATATCTTCACGACTGTGTTCCGTTAGCTGAACTCTCTGTCATTCATAAAATCATATTCATTCATTCAACCTCTTTCTCTCTCCCTTGACCACTACTATGGCCGTGGTTGTGGGAAATTTAGCTCTATTACTAGACGTGGCCTCCCCTCGGACGCTAATAACGGACCGTAAGTCTCGCCCGTTGGCTCTCGACGTCCTTTTGAACCTACCAAAGAGAGACCTGCACTTGAACTACTCTGCTTTAGCCAACAAGAGTTTGGACTCTGAGGGGGAGAGTTGGAACCACCGGGTAGTGACACGTGGCAAGGTGAATTCGAAGGTGAACGCTGTAGATTTCGACGCGGGTTCCAGCGATGAAGAGAATGGGAATGGGAATGGTGAAAAGGAGGAGTATGATTGGGAGAAAGAGATGAGAAGGAGAGTGAAAGAGATTGAAGAGATGAGAGAGTTAGAGAAGAAAGCTGAGGAATTGCAGAGTAAAGCGGAGGAGGATGACAGTGAAAGTGAAGCTAAAGAAGAGACTGAAGAAGAGAAGAGGATGAGAGTCAGAAGAGAACTCGAAAAGGTTTCTTCTTAATGAATCAACTCCTTTACGATTCTATTAATCGTCCGGTTAAATTCTTGATTTGTACTTTTATTTATTTATTTGTGAGAGCAGGTGGCTAAGGAACAGGCGGAGAGGAGAGCCACAGCCCAATTGATGTTCGAGTTGGGACAAAAGGCTTACGGTAAGGGCATGTACGGACGAGCCATCGAGTTTCTTGAAGGCGCTCTCACTATCATTCCCAGACCAACGTTTTTTGGTGGTGAGGTTGGTTAATACCCGATTAGTGTCTCTTTGATTGCAAATGGTGTTTCTCGGAAACTTTGAGCCATAGATTTCATAGGAAACGTTTGTATTTGGATTTTAGATACAAATATGGCTTGCTATGGCTTACGAGGCAAATAACCGCCACGCCGATTGCATTGCTCTTTATAAGCAACTGGAGAGTAATCACCCCAGTAAAAACATCCGGCGCCAAGCTGCTGACCTTCGATATATCTTGCAAGCGCCAAAGCTTAAGATATCTCAAGAAGAGATGGTTACGATTCCACTCATTGGTTCTAGTTATGACAGGTAATTTTGCTGCCTTGGTTCAATATTATACCTCGGTTTCCATTTTTGCTTGTGGTCTATGCTTTCATTTGTTTAATATTTAAAATGAGTAACCTTGTGGTCTTTGATTTAATTAGTTCAATGTCCGTCCATTGGAACATGCTGGGAAGTTGATCTGCCAGCTCATGTTATTCTACACTAACACAACAATTGGCTTAGTCGCATACAGACATAAGATGTCCTTGAGGTTTTTTGTTTTAACTTATCAATTCGTAATGTTCATTTGCTTCCTAGTTAATTGACTGCTGTAGCTTGAGTTAGAAACAGAACCATAGATTCATAATGACCAACTGCTCTTCTGTTTAATATTCTAGTTTGATCAACACGGTATGTTAGTCCAATGTTACTTAATTTGCTACCTTGATTGGCTTAGATTAATCAATGCCATAATTTCTTTCTCAGCAATGAATTTAGGAATGCAAAATTACCCGCAAACCCGGCCAAACCCACCTGCAAAAATCTGCCCGCCACGGGTAATTTTGTGGGTTGTGTGCAGGTTTGTTATTTCAAACTTAAATCCACTGCAGGTTGCGGGTGGGTTTGGTATTGAGAAAAAATCTGCTGGGTACCAGCGTGGGTAGCAGCCAACCCGCATTCTTTATTTTAATTATTTATATTTTTTATTTTAATCACAAAAAATACATTAAAAAAATTTAATCATAAATATATTTAAGTTAAACTTTTTAATTCCTAAACCTAACTTATCTCACTGCAACATATATACAATAAGCTTTTAATAAGTAGAAATTTTATAATTTTTATTACTAATATTTTATTTTACTTTAATTGATTTTGTTTGTTTTGCCTTAATGATAATTGTATGAAATCTATTTGTTAATATTATTGATAATACTTGTATATTGATTCAAAGATGAAGTAAGGCATTGATATTAGTGATGATGATTTTCCTACAATAGAAATATTTTGTGTTAGATTAATATATTTTGTGTATTTTTTTAATGTTGAAATTTTAATTTCTTATTTACATTGATAAAATTTAGAATTGAATATTGTTTGCGGATTTTTGGGCTATTATTATATATTTATAGTTGGAATTATATAATTTAAGTTTGTATGTATTATTAAAAGTATTTTCTTATATTTGTGATTTTAAATGAGAAAACCTGCAAAAAATCCTCTACGGGTTGTGGGTGGATTTGGAAATTCTTAACTCACAGCGGACGGGTTTTTCTAAAAAAATTAAAACCGCTGCGGGTTGCGAGCAAATTTAATAATTTAAATTTTTCTAAAAAAATTAAAACCGCTGCGGGTTGCGAGCAAATTTAATAATTTAAATTTTTTGCGGATGCGGGTTTCATAATGGCAAACCCACAGCGGGCGATGCCCATTGCCATCCATAGCCATGATTAGAGTGGTGGTACTAGGCCAGTGACTTGTTCCTTCTTTGTGGTTGTGATCAATGCTGTCTGTTTATAATTTAATCACTTAGAAAAGATAAAGAGTCTATGGGACCATTATGTGCGTCTATTTTAGCTTTTGTTTATTGAAGTTGCCTACTGTTACCATGGAAAAAATTAGATAATTTATTGTCTCCCTTTTCTAGTTTTTGGCTGACCTACATCAAGCGTCCCAGGTTTTGTGAAATAAATATAGACAGCATTGTAATCTGAAATGATTTCTCATATCCATAATTGTCTACTTCATTTGAAGTGAGACCCTTCTTTATTTGACCTTATTTTTGCTGAAAAACAAACTACCTAGAAGGGATTAAAATGTAAATTTATGAGACAATAACCTATAATAATTCACTTGAAGCTCATAGTTTCAAATCCCTTCATGGTTCAGGTCCATATGTTTTTCTTTCAAGCTTTGCCGCCAGTTGTATTTTTATTGTTAACGCATACCATTATGGCCTCAAGAAAATGTACTTGCCAAATTCTCCAGGCTTCAATCCCCACTTGAGTGACTTAACTTACTACCACTAATGATTTACAGTTTATTTTTGTGCCATCATTACAGCTATGCAGCAACATGGAGTGATAAAAACAAGGACAGGGATCAGAGGGTAGGTGGATCAACAACCAACCAGCTTCCTTCCTCCAGAGACTTTTTGGGGGACTTTCTAGTGTGGCGACCTCCTGTCGGATTGGAGAAAAACCGTGCTTTCTGGGTAGGTTTGACATTGTGGTTTGGCTTGGTTGGAGCTGCCATCTTTCTTCAAAGATGAGTCACACATTCATCATATCCATATTGTAATTGTTTTCAGTAATGATGTGTGCAGTTGATTGTTTATATTGCCCCTGCGTACGTGTATTATTCTTTCAGAGTTATTGTGAATTCATTATACTTGTATAATTTTATCGTATGAAGCAGAAAAAAATGTCTCTTGTTTCTGAACTGTACGCTTGTACACGTCATCCTTGTGAAAAATTTGCTTGCTTACAATACATCCTTTAGCATTTTTGTTTTAGTTGCATCCATCCTTTCTTGTTTACAAAATCTTCGCATTACATCTTCGTTGTATGAGTGGTGTTATCTTCACTTCAAGCTTACGCAAAACAACTGTGATAAGGCTTCGGTTGCCATCGTGTAGCATTGTCAAACCCCGAATCATTGCATTACCAGAAGTTTTTGGAGATTCATCAGTGTTCCATACAAAGAGGCGCCGGATTTGGGGGCTATTCTAACGATGGGAGACCATTTTCACTTGGGCTGTATTCTAACGATTGAGGACCATTTTCACTTTCTTTCCAATTAATGATTCTGGTCTTGGAAAAGTGAAAAAATCCATTGGTGTTTACCAAGTCGGTGTGTCATCAAAAATGGTATTTAATTGAGGAACATAAAATTTGTAAAAGGTTATGCATTATTTGCGAAATTACGAATGGTTATATAAAATATCTGAGGAATAATATTTTTCATATTATATCTTTATAAAGCCCTACATTTAAACTATATTTTAGCTACCGTAGTTGCCAGTCTGTGTATGTTTACCAGGATTCTTCTCAAAAGGTTTAAGAGTTCGAATATGATAAGTAAAATTTTGAGTAAGTGTTTTTTATTACGGGTTTGAGGTGGGGAGGGAATTAAGTTGCCATTAGCTATGAATATTTTTCGAATTCTATAAAGTAAATTGAGGTGTACCGAGGGTAAGTCCCAAAAAAAAATGATAATAAGGCTATGTTAGTCATTTATAATGAAATCATGACTTGGACATCAGCGAGCCATATTCACAGACCCATTAACGCACAATAGGCCCAACAAGAAGATCCAATCAAAAGCCCGTTAACACATCACAAACCATTGAGTCACAGCAAAACCCTAGCTTCTTCACGACCATATAAATCCCCGATCCCCCATCTCATCGTCTTACTGCTCTCCGCCACCTCAACACTGACCTAGCGACCTCTTAAGATCTGCCGAAATGACGACCCGCTTCAAGAAGAACAGGAAGAAGAGAGGCCACGTCAGCGCCGGTCATGGCCGTATCGGGAAACACAGAAAGCATCCTGGAGGTCGCGGTAACGCCGGAGGCATGCACCACCACAGAATCCTTTTCGACAAGTACCATCCGGGTTATTTTGGTAAAGTCGGTATGAGGTACTTCCACAAACTCCGCAACAAATTCCACTGCCCCATCGTCAACATCGACAAGCTCTGGTCCATGGTCCCACAAGATGTGAAAGCAAAGGCCAGCAAGGACAATGTTCCGATGATTGATGTCACTCAGTTCGGCTACTTTAAGGTTTTGGGCAAAGGTGTTTTGCCGGAGAACCAGCCCGTCGTTGTCAAGGCCAAGCTCGTTTCTAAGACCGCTGAGAAGAAGATCAAAGAGGCTGGTGGCGCTGTTGTGCTCACAGCTTAGGGTTATTTTGGTAACTCTCCCTTGTCTAGGGATTTTGTTTTATTCTGGGATCTGTTGAGACTTATTTAAATCACAATGTTTTTATCTTCTTTTTTTTGGGTATATCTCTCGCTTAATGATTAAATGTGACCTGAATCTCATTTTATTTGACTTCTTGGTGCATTTAAGCAGTTTTTTATAGTCCCTGATGTAGATTTTATTCTAGATGTTGTGTTGCTCTTCCTGATTGAGAATATGAGCTTGTTTGCCTTACGTGTGCCGGTTGCATAGGTTGGAGGTGGTTAAAATTATCTCACCATAGATGATGCTCTATAAAGGATTTCTGATTTCATGGAGCTGTGTTTGTTGTCCAATACTCAATGGCCCCTCGGTCTTGTTATACAGAGTCTGAAATGTGTTAACACTGGTAGGCCCAGCTTAGGATCTGATGCTAGCTGTTAGATGAATAGAATTTTCTTTGACCCATATGACTACTGTTTGACCTGAGCTTGATATATTACATTCGTGTTTCAGAGTTAAAATTCTTCAACTTGAGCTATGTCGACTAGCGTTTGTTGTGCTAATGTTATTACATTTTCTATTTATCTCTTGATTTTAGATTCCTATTTGCTGACTTCCATGTCTCATATTTCTTACATGGAGTTCACTTGGTGTCAACAATGTTCTACTTATACATATACCAGGGGTGTTGCTTAATGTTTCAGGCTTCATGTATTGCTTAGGATTCTAATTTCCAATTAGACATAAAGTAATCGTCTCTGAAATCTATTCTTGGCAGAATTAGATTGTCTATGAGATGGACTGGGTTTCAGCATTTAATGATTCATCATGATTCCCTATTGTGGCCAAAATCTATGGTTCTGTTTCATTGGACAAAGTGGTACTTTTAGGAATTATCTGCGCTGAAACTATCTCTACATATATGAATGGATATATGAATGGGATGGGAGTTTGAAACATGCTTGCCACCTTTAAAATAAATAAGTGTTAAGTCTATGTTCTTTTGCTTACGAAGTCATTAATGGGAAAACAATAGATTAAATTGAAAATATCTATGGATAATCATTGGAGTGTATATTGTTCTTGCTGCAGCTGGTAAGCTCTCCTCATGTCCACCATGCCCTTATTTTTTTGTTGGGCAAATAAATATTCGTTGGCCATTTTTTCTTGGGTAAATATTCACTGGCCACCTAATGCTTTGCATTTTATTAAAATTATAGAAAGAATTTTCTTTTGCAGTTTTCGACTTGAAGTTTAAAAAGTGTCATTTTTTCACTTTTCATTAATGCTATTAAAGGATTTAACGAGATATTGAAGAAAATGAATACTTTACCCCTAAATGTAAAAAAAAAAAATCTTTACAAAAACAAATATGTCATTCACATTACAAATTTAGACCTATTTAGACTTAAGTAAAATTTAAATCTAAATTTCAGATGAATAAATGAACTCTACTTAAGTTTTTCATAACTAGTTTGATGTTGTTATTTTTTTATTGGTGGAAACAAAGTATAATGTTCAAAGGTTTTTCATAATTGGTTTTACAGTTATTTTAAATGTATTTTGGATAATTATGATTGTTTTTATTTATTGTTTTTTAAGATTTGTTATCGTTTACGAAGATATGTTATTTAGGATGGATTATGTGAGTCGGGATTCTTTATTTATGTTGTCAATGAACTACAAATTAATTGGATTGCTTATTTTGTGGATTTTGTATCTTTAAATTAACAGATTTTATAAGTTTTTATTTTTTTATCATTTAGCTCGGATTAAGTAGTTTTTTTTAATTTCTGGGGGCAAACTAATTATTTTGTTAGATTTGCGTTAATTAAAAAAAGAAGAAGAAGGAAAGAAAGAAAAGTGATAGATTTTGTAAATTTCAAGGAAAAAAAATGGTGTGTTTTTGATAAGGTGAAAAGGATCAGTTGGTCGGCCAAGGGAAGGCTGCAATCACAGAAAACAGTTTAGTAAAGTCATACATATTCTGTAAGATGACTACCTTCCAATCTTTCTTCCATACCAGGAGTGAGATGTGGATTTAAGCACATCAAATATTATCAATCCTAGAGATTTGCCTCTCGAATCCAAATTGTCTTGAAAATCATGTAAAACATATCAAAACTCTGGATGAGCGTCCCTGATATCATTCAAGATCAATTAACTTTTTCATTACCAGCAAGTATAATCAGAATGGAGGGTGTTAGTGTGTTATCTTCCCCACCAAGTCGAGCTTGTAACCCCAAAAATAAGATACAAAGGAGCCCCCGGGAGATAATAAGAACCGACAATCACATAGGCTATAGTAGCTTGTCATCCAGCTCCAAGGCCAACTAGTTTTAACCTCCATGTAAGTAATGCTATCAATAGCACAGGGAAAAAGATTAGTATACGTATTTTGTAGTAATTAGCTTGTTCTTAATCTTAAACAAAACTAATCACTGCCCAAGATTTCCTAGACCAGATCAATGCAAGTTGCACAAAATTCCAAAGATCGAATAGACTTAGTCACAACTCAATCAGCCAAATAGAATTAACCAAGAAACAGAAACAAACAAGAACCAAAAGATTTACATGGTTCAGCAAAGCACTCCACAGGAGAAGTTTTTGACGAGCTTTATTGATTCACAAATGGAGATTAGTACAGAGCCTTATACTAGATTCTACAGAGAACAAGATGGCACTTTCTCTCCATCAGAACTCTCTCTACAAGACTCTCGAATCATTGCTGAACTAACCCTCATGAACAGCCTTTATACCCTGTTTCAGTAGCTTACTCGATTTCCAGATTGTTCAGTTTGTTGACACGTGGTTAACAAACTTAACTAACTGATTTCAGCCTCCAGCATGTGCTTCCTCACGTGGTTACTTAAGTTGCTCATTGAGACGCGCTACACTCACGTCGTTTTGGTGGATTCGTTTTCTGTTGTAAGCAGCTGAGCAGCACGTGAGTTCCTAAAGCAGCTAAAGCTTTAAACGCTGTCGTATCTGGTAATCAACTTGATTCATTTGCCAGCTTCACATATTTAATTACTAGATAAAACAGGCTGAATATAATATATATATATATTTAATGAAAATGGAGATAGCCAAGAATGCCGTGATCTCCTTAACCAGAGCCTGGACTCGAGAGTCGCTGGAGAAAAAAGATGGATATTCGTTCCCTGTGATGATCAGAATGAGGGATAGGAGAAGTCCAGCAGTCAACGAATATGTTACGGCTAAACTTGGCTGATCTTGGGTGGGTGACCTGCCCCTAGTTCATTTGACATTTTCACACTACACATCTTCAAAGATTGAAACCATTATGAAATTTGTTCTTGAAATCTCTTTCGGTTCTGTAATTGGTAACTACCAAAAGAGAAATGGATCATGGTTAGTTTCTTCATCATACCTGGCGGCGGCTTATTCGTTCCTCTGCCTATCATGGTTTTCCAGCCTAAAATGTTCATGCTGCAAAATTTTAACATAATTAGTAACCAACCAAAAAAAAGATATGCATAGACCAATTTTAACATCAATGTGTATTGATCTTTTCATCAGCCGAAGCTCGAATGTGCCTGCCGCCTTTGATTGGTATCTCAGTTGTCTGTCCAGAAGTTGGCTGGTGAATATGTAAAAAGTACTAACATTAAAACTAAAGATGCAATGTTCATGGCGATCCATGATCCTTGCGTGTAAACTTCAAATGCTTCGCCCACTAAGAGTTTCGAGTGCGCGCCTTTCCCTTATGCATGTGTTCTTCAAGAAATTCAGGGACTTTAAATCATATTAATGTAATGTGTTAATAAATCACTAAAGCACTTAATGAGCATCCATTGCTGCCCATTTTAGTACTGAAACAAAAACAATTGAAACTAGAGGGGAAAAATAAAAGAACGTACAAAAGTTCATAATAGTTAATTAGGATTTAGGCATGCATAATTGGGGAGGGACGTTGGGACAGCCGCACCAGCAAGGTTCCGGAACATGTTTGATTCCCTCAAGCAGCCTCTAAAGACATCTCGGAAGGCCGCTAATTGAAAGGGTTACCCTCAGCATGTTGGGCAGCAAAGGCACTCGCTCTTGCTGCTTACTATCCTCCATTACTGAAAGAAACTTAGTTCTATATTGTTTGGCAAGCAAGAAAGTAAAAGAAAATGAAAGAGAACTCTAAAGAACCTTTTATTATACTCAGATATTTCAACTTAATGAATACTGATTGACATTTATACTAAGCTACAATCTTCACTACACACACGAGTTTGTTACATCACATAACCATTTGCTGCATAACTAACTTTACACATCAGCTCAACCAGCTAACTAACTTTGACAGGTCAGCTCAGTGAGTTGATCTGCTACAACCAGCTACACAGCAACAGCATGCTCTGCTCCAGCTATACAGCAACATCATGCTCTGCTCTGCTCCAGCTTTATCCGCTCTGCTCTGCTCTGCTCCAGCTTTGACAGGTCAGCTCAGTGAGTTGATCTGCTACAACCAGCTACACAGCAACAACATGCTCTGCTCCAGCTATACAGCAACATCATGCTCTGCTCCAGCTTTATCCAATTCACTAACAATTACTGATGACAGAGATGATATATTGGCTGTGATCTTACTTGAATCCATAACATTTTGATGCGATACTGATTTTTTTTTTTTTTTCAAATACAATTAATAAAGCACTTCACCTAAACATTTTTCTTTTTAGGAAACCACGGGCCACGGAAACGGCAGCAGCGGGCTTCATAATGTTTTGGGTGTGCAGTAAAGACACAGCATAGCTTCAAGTATGAGACATTCCTAGCGCGGCAATTAATTTGAAATTAATCATGCATTAATACTTTATTTTTACCCGTGGGCCGTTAATTGAAAAATGATGAAAGAGCTCTCGAGGGCCTACGCTACTGGCCTTTAAATCATAAAACGAAGTTGAATTACAATCAGAATTCACTTCTAAATGGGATTGTTCGATTCCTTATATGCTTAGATCTTTCAATTTTTGTTAAAAAATTGAATAGCTTCACTGTACTTCCAAGATCTCTGTTTTCTTTTAGGTTTCATTTTCTGTATGCCCACCCCACTTCCTTATTCTGTCCCCAGCAACAGCAGCCTGCACATTGATGTTATTTAGAGATCTCAGTGAAGTAAACCCTTCTATAATATAACGAAGAATTTAATCAATTAATATATGATATGTGTAGTTGAATTTTATATAAAACTTTTCAAAATTTCTCCTATATAATACATGCCACTTCATTTGCTTATGCAGTCATAATCAAGAATCTTCCATACTTAAAATTACATACCTCTTTGTTCCAGTTGGTCTTATAGATTATCCCAAAAATTACACAAGTCTGCAAGACTGTCCCACACAGCATTCCGCACCAAATGCCCTGAGAAAAAAATAAATTAAAAAAAAAACATGTATATGATTATATAAACTAACAATCTAGCTCGAATGTTTGGCTCATGGCCAATTGAAAAACAATCTTTAGGTACTTTTTTCCCCTTTGAATTTGTTACACTCTTTAGATATTACAAGTTGGAGTTTATTGATCGTGTGAATTAATCCATATATTTACAATATAGCCTAGAGGTCTATTTTTCATAATCTAGAAATTCTATACGAACTGTATGTGAGACCTAACCAAAATCTAAGAGGGAGATGTATTTCCTATCAATAATATTAAGTCCCCCGTCAAGAAATTAACTCCGACTAATTCTACTTTGTTGGAAGCCTCCGTCCATCATTAGTTTATTGCTTGATGAGTAATTAACTAGGTATATATTATAATCTGAATATTCAGTTGTCTTGTCTGTGGTGGTTCCCAATTTGAAGCATGAAAAAATATTCATTTAAAAAACAAAAAAGGAACAGAAAATAAGAAAAGGGCATGAAGAATCACCTTGACTTCCAAGCCAACCAAGTAACCCAATATGAGACCCAGGGGAATGCCAAAGAGATAGTAACACCCAATGTTTACGTATGCAACTGTAGCTTGCCACCCAGCTCCAATTGCCACTCCTACAGAGAAGTGATCGCACATTAAAGTATCGAAAATTCAAATAACGCAACATTGCTAATAGAGCAAATGTATGTAGAATGTATCAATTAATGCACTAGTTATTCACCCGAGAGGACCGGTTGGATATTGTTAATGACAATGCAGAGAGCCAGCAATGGTGTGAGATCAATAACAAGATCTATAACTTCCGGATCGCTTGAAAATAAGGCCGGGTACTGGTTCCTCGTGACGATCAGAATGAGGGAGAGGGTCAGACCGATGAGAAACGAAGAAAACACGGCCACCACTAACGAAAGTTTCGCAGTTCTTGGATGAGCTGCCCCTAATTCATTTGAAGTTCTCACACTGCACTTATTTTTCGGACTTAAATTAAATTAGTTAAATGAAATTTTTAGGTACGTAGGTAGAACCAGGAGATTGATCAATGAACTAATTACGTACCTTACAGCTGCATTCATTCCGATCGACACCATATTACTCCAGCCCAAAATGTTCATGCTGCATCCCAATGCAACAGTTCAAAGCCAAACAAAATGTCATAAAGGAGGACTCGTGAACAAAGAACCAGCTATATTAATGCAACTGCTAGTTAAAAAAAACAAACAAATTCTCGTTGTTTTGTGTTTCTAATATTCATACAAGTGATCCAGTGCAATTCCTAAAAAGGAAGTTCCCAACATTGCTTGGTCATTGGATTTCCATTTAACCGTGGTGGCAAGTGAGACGAATAAACAGACAACTACAATACCTCAAACAAAATTGACTTGTCAACATTGTATCACTACACATTAGCAATTAACATGTTGGGGTCATAATGAAAAATAATAAACTCCAGAAACGTTGTAAATGATAAAAAAGAAAATCTGAGGGAGCTAAGCAATTAAATTTGTGTTTGAAAATAAAATATTAAATGAAGTCATGGTTCGAACTTTCTATCATTATTAAGAACTTTTCGGCTCCGCCTCGTTATTGATAATCCAAATTGGCGCTTGTTGACTGGATGTTAACTTCTTGTTGTTGTAACCAACGGTAATAACACCCACGAATCTCAATACGAGGCGCTCGTGTGAACAGTACGTATATGATCATCAATCAATAGAGCTTGCAAATCTGATCGCGTTATTGTCAGTTTCAATTTGTGCTAAACATGAACTATTTAGCATGTTAAAATATAAAAAGTTCAAACTCGATTTGAAAAATAAATGGATGACTATTATTAATGTGTTTGATACATATTTAACACGATTAATATTAAATATTTTATACTTATTTTACTAAAAGTACACTCAAATAATAAATAATATTAATATTATAAAATACACATGCCTACCAAAATATTACACAATTTCACTATTAAAATTTTAAATTTATCCAAAAATTTACAAGATGGAATACTCAGTGGCGGACAGGCAAACTTGGGAAAAAATCATTATACCCCTTATTTACCATCAATTATATACAATAATAGAGATTTCATTTTGATATCATACATGTCCTTAATACAATTATCCTTATATTTTCATTAATTTTATACTATAATAGAGTTTTTATTTTATTTTCAAATATGTCCTTAATTCAATTATGTTTTTTTTCTAATTGAAATTAGTGGCTTATTTTATAAAATGAGTAAATTATATATTTATTATATAGATTAAAAACATTAGGGGGTAAAATGTTATTACTTTAATTTATTGAAAAAAATTTCTAATTGAAAAAAAAAAGTATGTCAAGCTAATATAAAATTGTCACTAGTATTAAACTACTTTAAAAAAACAACATATAGCAACTATTATCAACATTTTCATAAAAAAAATTTCCGAATTTTGAAATTTTATTTATTAGTTACATTAACTAAGATAAAATTTGAATATTTTGAGAAGCTTTAATTTGATAGAAAAATCATCAACAACTGGTTCTTTGAAGAGAGTAGAGCACCTGGCAAATAAACAACGACACCCAAATATATTTTTGTTGTGTTGAGTTTAGTTTATTATTGAAACTTTCGACTAATAATATTTTTATAATTTAAAAAGAGGAATAAATTTGAATTGTTTAATTTATTGAAACCTGGTAATTAAGTACTTGACTTCAAACATTAAAGTTTTACTTGCAATTTTTAATTGATTGTAATTACATGTATTCATTTATTTCAGCTTAAAATCCTTAAGTATTATATTAATCCTTATATAATCCTTGTATAATTACATTTTATTAAAGTCAGATTCCATAATTGTAAAATAGTGTTTTTATTTTTAATTGCCTTTGTTTTCTACTCTTTTTATATAACTATTTTGTTTAAAGTACGTACTTATAGGGATAAAAATTTTTGTGTCCCCCTTCTTTGATGCACTTTTTTCTACTTATGAATTTTTATGCTCACTTTAAAATATAAATTTTTTAATTTAGCCGGGGGTAATCCAAATTCATGGATTCGCCTCTAGGAATACTATATAAATGTTTATTCTTCACAAATAATCATGTCATTAAGTGGGTAAATGTGTCAAGAACTAAAATCCTAACCCAACAAGGAAAAAAAATCGAGTTGATTAGGAAATAATTTATTTAATAAACGTGTTAAATTTGATAACTCAAACTTATTTATTCGTGTCCAATAACGTATCGTGTCAAAATTTGCTAGATTTATCAAATCAGAATTGATAAAATATACCGAAAGATAGCAAAAACCTTGAATCTAAAATATAGGTAAATTAAGCATTTAAGCTTACCATATAGACAAGCCAGCAACAGAGAGTTTCGCATTCTTTAAATATCCCGCAAAAAGTATTAACGCCATAAAATACCATATCTCTACGCTGCACAAATTATGAAAATATATACTCAGAATTGAAACTTGAAACCCCAATAATTAGTATTAATTAATTTGTTTTATGGTTTATGAAAGGCTAATTAATTAATAATAAGATTAAATAATGTAAGCAGCGAAAAAGATTAATAGAATGGACTCACCAGAGCATAACCGCAGATGCTAGAGATAACCGAACAAAACTCCAGAGACTGTGAAAGGCCTTCCATGAAAAACCAGACCAAGTTGGACCACAGGCCCCGCTAAAAATATAAAGCAGTCGGGTGATGTCAATGAACCACCAGGATGCATTTAGAGCCACAGCCGCACCCACCAGGCCCAATCCCAGCTTCAGGATCAATAACCAACTCAAAATGGTGTGCAGTAGCAAGGCTACAGCCGCTATCACAGCCAATACCATGATCTTGCTCTGTGCCTGTAGAAACTTTACCATGGGGAAATTCAATGCGTAAGCAAATAGTTGAGGTATCATCCATATGGCAAATGTTCCCGCTGCATTTGATATCTCCTGGGTTTGCCCAATTAGACTTAAAATTTGTTGCGCGAATATGTACATGAACATCAGCATTAAAGCTGTTGTGATGAGAATAATCCAAGATCTTTGCAAATACACCCCCATCATGTCGAGCTGTCCTGCTCCGTACGCTTGCCCGCATAAAGTCTCCAGTGCACTCCCCATGCCAAGCTGTATGTAGTACGCTAAGGCACGTTTTAATTAGATTATCTATAGTTCATTGACTAATTAATTAATTAATTAACCAATAACCTATAATTGAAGTTTGTACATGTGAAATATTAATGATTTAAAATATCTAGCTGATTCTTAAACATGCAGAATGAAGCAAGTAATTAATACTGTACCATGGCGCCGAATGAGAACCCGGCGATGACGGAGTTTTCGACGGAGACGGCAGCTAGGGCGAGGGTGCTGATGTGGCCGGAGAAGACTTGGGTGATGGCGCCGAGAGAGTATTGACATATGGTCATAAAGATGGCGGGACCGGCTAGGTACCATAGTTTCTTGCCTTCTTTTAAGAACTCTCTTGAGAAGTCACGGACACCGTTGATCGGAGGGATGTCATCAGTGCCGGCGGTGAAGACGGCGGTGCTTACTGCAGGGAGCGACTCCGGTACTAACAGATGGTTTTGGGGCTTTCGGTTTTGCTCTTGGTCTTCCTCTTCCAATAGGGGAGAGATGAGTGGCTGCTTGGCATTATTTTCCATCGCAGGAACACAAAGATTGACCCTTTCGGATTATGCTTTTTATCTATCTATAATCCTCACAAGTACGTATTTGAACTGCGCCTATTTAACCCTGTATTCCGTAACTCAACTTGGTGTAGTGCTAAGGTGGTCATCTCCACGTTACAAGATTCCAGGGGACTGAAAATTACATTTCCCAAAAATATGACTTATATTAAAGCCGCCGCTTAAACTGACAACTGATTGTTTATTACTACTTACTGTTGGACACATGCCTATCTCTTATCTTATTATAATAATAAAAAGCTGATCCATCAATAAAATAAATGCTGGTAGTGTTTGGGGGCACCCCGCTGATTGGACCTTTCTCCTGCTTTCCTTTTTTGGGTGAGTTTTTGCAGAGCACTGGATCAACGATCATCAATTATCTCATGTGAATCTTAAATAATTACTGACTATTGATTCGGTGCTCAACACAAGTTCAGCCGAGCACGGGATCCTGGTCCATCAAGACCAACAAATTGGCATTAGGATCCTTTTTATTTTTTTCTCCTTGTAATAATGATCGTGCTTACATTTGATAATAGAAAGGGTAGGGCACACTCAAAGAAATTTATTTATTAGTTTTCGTTAATTAAAGAATATATTCCACATTAATTTTTACACCCATAAATCCTTTAAAATCAAGAAGTATGGACTTTCATTACCTCAATAATAATTAAAAATCAAATTGCAATCTGCCACAAAAAAAGAAGAAGAAGAAGAAGAAGAAGAAGATGCTCACTGGGTATTAGGTCTAGAGTGCTTTTATTTTTTATTTTTAAATGAAAGACAAAAAATATGAGCACCTTTGCAACAATTTTAGTTTATTTTATTTGTTGAAAAATGTAAGTCTTACAAATATTTTGTCTTCAAAATAATTTAAAATAGTGTTCAATAAATTATTTTTTAAGACGTTAGATATAAAAAATTATATGTTAAATAATGAGTGTACTATATGGGTGTTTAAAGTAATTAAATTGTATTGGTTCATAAATAAATTGTCCTTAATAGTAACTAATATGATGAGTAATTTTATAATAAATTATTTTATTAGAAAATAACTAATTACTTATTTTATAATTTTATTCAGATTAATTTTTAAAGTGCAAATAACTTCGCCCTAATAGAAATATAGCATCAGACTAATACGTCTAATTAGGCACAAGACATATGTTCTCGTACAATCTCCTCACGAACTTGAGAGACGCTTGAGGAACTGTTACGTGGGTAATTATCTCAAAAATCCTTGGAGATTTTAAAAAAATTACGATTTTTTTTTATCAG
>NW_006262274.1:22290471-22318286 GCF_000493195.1 Citrus x clementina | reverse complement strand
CCGATATTTTCCATGAAACAAATGATTGAATCATGAACATCACTACATCAGTGTGTGGATGTATAAAAATTGAAATAATTAATCAATTAGCGTAAAACTGTAGACTAGTTTTATGGATTTTTATTATTGATTCTGATTTAGTTTACATTAATTAGATGTATTTTTTTTATTTTATTGGTTTAATTTTATTTATTTCATTATTTTTCATATTTTAAAATGTGTGCGTGTTTTAAAATAAAGGTCGCGTTGATTCTTTCCAAAACCTTGCGGGAGACTAGAAGCTCGGGTTGATAATTGCCACAGGCTCGGTGTTTTATAGCAATGCTCGAGAAGTAAATTATTTTTGAAGTAAATCAAGCGGATCTTTAGGCTAGTTTAACTGAAAAATAAAATAATATATATATATATATATTAAAATATCAGAGTTGAATTTTAAATGTAATTGTTTTGTTCCTAACAATGATAAGAATACTTACTCAACTTAAATCTCAATTCTTATATGTTACTCATTTATTAGACGTGAAACTTTATACTTTATAAAATTATTATTATACCATCTAATAAATGAATAGCTCATACGTTAATTGAGACTCAAGCAGAGAATCAATTATATGTTGAGATCCCTAATATTTTTTCTCAAAATTATTTCCAAATTGAAAAATGTTCAATTTCAGCAGCACCATGCTTCAAGGCCTTTGTTCATTTTTTATTGTCGGCATCATTTTCAGTATGTCCACCCCATAACCTAATTCTTTTTTCCGCAATCGAAGCCTGCATATATGTTACACAGATTAGATCTCAATTTAAGTAAATCTTTCCAAAACACACACATGTAAGTATCAGCTTCACAAGATCACTCACTTGTGCAGTAATTAATAAGAATAATATTGCATATATATACCTCCTTATTCCAGTTGGTGCTATAAATCATCCCGAACAGTATAAGGGTTTGTAACACGGTTCCTGAGATCATCCCACACCAGATCCCCTAAAAACAATATTACCAATGACACCAAACAGATCATCAGAATCAACCAACATTTTGGCTTTGCAAGTCTGGCTGAAATCAATAGAAAAATTGTATGTATTTCTTTAGGGTGCTCGTGTAAATCCCCCCTTTTGGAAAACGAAAAAGAGGAAGAGTGAATTACGTACCTTGACTCCCAAGTCAACTTTGTAACCCAATATGAGACCAAGAGGAATGCCAAAGAGATAGTAACATCCAATGTTCACATAAGCAACCGCAGCTTGCCATCCAGCCCCAATGGCCACACCTACAGATCGATTACCAGCAAAATACATATACAAGTAATAGTTTTTCGTTATTGATGTGAAAATGAAGTACTGGTGGAAGAATTCACAAGTTAATTAATTACCAGAGAGAACAGGTTGAATATTGTTAATGACAATGCAGAGAGCCAGCAACGGTGTGAGATCAATAACAAGTTCTCTAACGTTTGCATCGTTTGAAAACAAGGACGGGTACTGGTTCTTTGTGATGATCAGTATGAGTGCAAGGACAAGGCCGATCAGAAACGAAGAGATTACAGCCACCACTAAAGAGAATTTTGCAGTCCTCGGATGAGCTGCCCCTAGTTCGTTTGAGACTCTCACACTGCATCATTCTCCATTCGTAGACAAATTAATTAATTAGAGCTGAATCGATTTAATAAATTCGTTGAAATTATGTGGGAGCTTAATTAATTAATTAATTAATGATGTGTGTTTTATGCATCTAATTAATTAATTGATTACCTGATAGCTGCATTCATTCCGATAGCCACCATAACGGTCCATCCCAATATGTTCATGCTGCAAACTCAAAGTTAATTTGTTAGGAATAGTTATTGTCATATCTAAAGGGCTTGGAAAGAGTTACCATAACCTTTGCACTTCTCATGTCCTGATCAAGTCTTAATTAAACATCAATAAAGTGATTTTTATAATGAATAAAATTAAGAATAAGTATCGTAATAAATGATATAACATAAAATTCGAAGCAATTTTTTGGCATCTTAATTATATTATTTGACAAAAGCTAAGAAGGAAAGAAATATTATGTAAATTAAACTGTCCTAAAAATAAAAATAAAGAATAAAAAAAAAAATCATTTGACATATCTCTCGCTGAAAGACTGAAATCTTGACTCAGTGTTTACATTTATTCTATATGTTTTCAGTTATTTTTATTATTATTATTATTATTATTATTTGTTGCACTGTTCGGTGGTATTTTGCAGATGAAGATGGACTAAAAGAGAAAAAGGACGTGGCATCGTCTGGTCAAAGCGGACATTCAAATTCAACACGACAGTTTCTTTTACTGACAATTTTTTTTTTTTTTTTTGAGTAACGATAGAGAGAGAATTGAACTCCATCTCATTATCTCAACCTCACAAATAAATAAAAAATTTAAGATATTTCAATGGATATCCTGAAAGTCTAAACTGACGATAAGAATACTTCAAAAAGTACCACACTTCCAAGCAGGAAAATGTTTTTCATTTCTCTTATCGTTATGCACTGATGAAAGTGCACCTTCGTACCAAAAAACACCGAACGAAAACAAACAGAAAACACTCTAATTAATAAACTAATATTGGCTTTGATAAAACAGAGAAAAGCTCACCAAATAGACAGCGCATCGACGGACAGTTCAGCGTTCTTTAGGTATCCCGCAAAGAGTATCAGCGCCATAAAGTACCATACTTCCAAGCTGAAAATAAATAAACCCAACTTAATCATAACATAATCCGCTGGGAGCATTAATAACAAACTAGTAAATATCAGATTAATTAGCTGGACATGAAAATGAGTTGACTCCTGTCCACACAGCTAGAGCAAGATTCGATTCGTAAAGCGACTGTCCTTTTTCACGGGGTGTTTTATAATATAATAGATGCCCATTGCCAGCCACGTTAGCAACAACTTTCAAATATTACATCTAGTTAAAAAACATATCTAAATCTAATCTACCAGGACCAAGAATCCAATGCAGCAATCTAATCTAATCTAATCTAAGCTAATGCCTCTTTTTATTTTTTATTTTTCCTTTTTCTTTCTTGAAAATTAGTAATGTAATGTTGTGTCATATTACTATAAGAACTTTTCACTGGAGAATTTATATCAATGGACAAAGTATGTTATATATAGTTTTAGTTACAAAAATAAGTTCATGATTTACATTTTTCTTTATTTTTAATTTTAAATAAGTATATATGATGGCAGACTAAACGCCAGTAGATGTGCATATGTCGACACACAATCTTGTGTTCGAGTTAATTTCTTTTTTTTTCTTTAATTTCCAAAAAAAAAAACTCTAAAGTGTATATTGTAAAAATAAAAATAAAAAAGTCTTTAGTACAAAAGTTTTAAAAAAATAATTAAAAAAAAGGTTAGATTATGCGTGCCTGCAGCCTACATATGCAGATGGACGCAATTTGAATTATTTTCTTCCCGGCTTCGGAAAAATGGTGTTTTTAAAAAGAGTAATTAGAAGAGAGAGATTCATATATGTACCAGAGCATGACTGCTGACGCAAGAGATAACCTAACAAATGCCCAGAGATTGTGAAAGGCCTTCCATGAAAATCCATTCCAAGCTCGACCACAAGTCCCGCTAAAAATGTAAAACATCTGCGCAAGGTCAATGAACCACCAAGACGCATTTAGCACCACAGCGGCGCCAACCAGACCCCACCCCAGCTCCAACATCAGCAACCAGCTAAGAAGTGTGTGGAGCACCAGGGCCGAGGCCGCTATAATAGCCATGACCATCATCTTGCTCTGGGCCTGCAAAAACTTTGCGATGGGGAAATTGACCGCATAAGCAAACAGCTGGGGTATCATCCATATGGACAAGGTTCCAGCTGCCTTTGATATGGACGGGGTCTGCCCTATCAGACTCAATAGTTGCTGCGCAAATATGTATATCAACATAAGGATTAAAGCTGTGGCGTTGAGAATGACCCACGATCTTTGCATATAGACCCCCAGCATGTCAAGCTGCCCTGCGCCGTACGCTTGCCCGCATAGCGTCTCCAGCGCACTCCCCATGCCCATCTGTACATTTTATTAATTTTATGTATCTCAAGTTTCATTCCTTTAACTTGTCAAAAGAGTAAATTTATAAATTCATTCATGCTTTAAAAGTTTTTTTTTTTTTTTGTAATTGATTGAATTTATATTTGTACCATGGCGCCGAATGAGAAGCCGGCGATGACGGAGTTCTCGACGGAGACGGCGGCAAGGGCGATGGTGCTGACGTGGCCGGCGAAGACTTGAGTGACGGCTCCCAGAGAGTATTGGCAGACGGAGGTGAAGATGGCGGGGCCAGCTAGGTACCATAATTTCTTGGATTCTTTGGAGAACTCTCTGAAGAAGTCAACGGCTCCGGTGATCGGAGGGATGTCATCGACTTCGGCGATGAATATGGCGGAAGAAGAGGTGTTGGTTAGGTTTTGGCCTTGGTCTTGGTCTTGGTCTCTAGTACTGAGAGAGAGCAGCGGCTGCTTACAGTTCTCCATTCACTGAATGCTGTGCCTGTAAAAACACCGAAAGCAAACTTTATTGTTGTCTCGTACCTTCTACTATTTGGGAATATAATATGAATGATTATGGTTGAACCTTCAAACGTATTATTATTATGGGATAATTTTTAAAAACCTCTCTGATGTTTGGATTTGTTGCAAGTAAATGACGAAAATTGATTTATTTGTAAAAAATCTCTTACCGTCAGTTAACTTTAACATTGACCGTTAGTTGACTGTGCAAAGACAATATTACCCTCAACAACAATTTGTAGACGGAAATAACTAAAAAAAAAAATTAAAATTGTTGGCGCGAAAAGCACAAATCCTATTTTTTGACAATTTTATCCTTATCAATTCTAAAAATTTACAATATCATAGGTAAAGATTATAACTATTTTATTTTCAAGTTTTTAATTTTATTTTTTTTGTAGAAACTTTAAGAAAATATCAATAATTTAAAGAGAATTTTTAAAATTTTTAATTTTATCTTTCTTGTAGGAACTTTAAGAAAATATCAATAATTTAAAGAGGGTAAAATAACCAATAATTTTAATTTTTTTTTAGTTATTTCCGTCTACAAATTATTGTTAAGGGTAATATTGTCTTTGCACAATCAACTAACGGTCAATGTTAAAATTAACTGACGGTAGGGGATTTTTTACAAATAAATCAATTCTCGCCATCTACTTACAACAAGCCCAAACTTCAGGGGAGGTTTTTAAAAATTACCCTATTATTATGGGAGCCTCTAAGTTACAATGATTGTAACTTACACCTCTCATGTCCCATAATTTTGTGTGATTCACATGAGAGGTATAAGTTACAATCATTGTAACTTAGCATTTACCTATTATTTTTAGAGTGTGTTTGGTACAACGTATTGTATTATTTTAATATTGTTGTATTGTATTATACTGTATTATATTATAATAATACTGTACAATATTTGGTACTACACTGTACTGTAATAATTTTTTTGATTAATTTAAATTAAATATTATATTATATTAATATATTTAAATTATATTAATATTTATATCATTATTAATTTTAAATTAATATTATTCATATTTAAATATTTATTATTAGTCATAATAAATTGTAAATTTATTAATAAATTAAAATGTAAAAATAAAAATATAATATAATATTATTAAACAATAAATCATTTATTTATATTAATAATTATAATGTAAAAAAAATAAAAATATTAAATAATATAATATTAAATTAAAAAATAATATTTATTATTATTATTATTATTATTATTATTATTATTATTATTATAAAATTAAAGTAAAAACAAAAGTTAACAAAAGCTGAAAAGTTGGAAACGAAAAGGAAAAAAACAATTAAAGTAAAAACAAAAGTTAGCAAAAGCTGAAAAATTGGAAACGAAAAGGAAAAAAAATTAAAGTAAAATCAAAAGTTAACGAAAGCTGAAAAGTTGGAAACAAAAAGGAAAAAAAAAAAGTAAACAGCAAGCGGCAGTTTGCCGCATTAGCTAGGCCCATAATGCAGTGTTTCTGTAGTTTTTAATTTACCAAACATGAGCTTCCATAAAGCTAATGCAATGAGAAGTTATAATACAGCAACCAAACATGCCCTTAGAGTATCATACACAAATAAGTTGGTCAACGACTTGTTTTTCTAAGGTCAGTAAGTGAACAACTTGGCCCACTAGAAAAAAAAAAGTAACGCATACTCAATATATATGCAGAGCATGAAATCGACCGCTCGAGCACCGCTTAACGACAGGGAGGAAGTCTAAATTTTGTCCCACCGGGGCACTTGGCCTTGGGCGTTTTCATCATATAGCAACAATTTTGGCTCTTTTAGGTGCTGCATGCTCAACTAACATACTCGCTCTTGTTTGATTGTGGGAAATTATTGATGCAACGAGTGAGATTTTTGTCTTGACTTGAAAGCAACATTAAAATTAACAATAGTGTGATCGAACCTTTAAAATTGGGTCATACTACTAAAATCTTTTTCTGAGTCTACCGTTACAAGCTTTTTCCATAACATCAAACTTCGACCGCGCCATCTCACCAAGGATTGAACTTTCATAAAATATAAAGTTAAATTTACAAATCATAACCATTCAATCTACTCTGAGATCTGAATTACTAAATCATAACTCTTTTTTTTTTTCAAAGATTCGCATACTGCTATTGATTTTTATTTTATAAATACTATTGTCAATTCATGGCCCTATTGAACATTGAGTCGATTATGACTATCACTTCACAATAAATCGATAACGACTTTTTATAGAGAATTTATTTTTTAATTTTATTTAGGCACTTATTACCTTACATAATAATGTAAGGAACATAATTGTTTTACAACTGTTTGATGAAAATTCAACAGTTATTGAAATATAAGATAGTAGAATTTTATTTTTTTTTACAATCGTTAAATTTTCATCAAATAATTGTGAGATATTTATGTATCTTATATTATTACGTGAGGTCATAAAAGCCTTTTATCTAACTTGCTCCGTCAGTTACTATTTTATATTTTTTCACCATTTACCAATTACTTGGCCGGTTGACATTAATGATCACATATCTATCTATGTATATCTATATATATCTATATGAAAAGTTGGGACTTAAGGAGGTGATGTGGTATCACCATTTCTCATCTTTGTATATTCTCTATTATCTAATAAATAGAGAATTTTTTTTTTAGATTTGGTTTTTCATCTACTCATAATTAATTTGATTGTTATTACACAATAACAATTATGTAAAGGTTTTAATGAGGCATATTATTTGTAATGAACATCCAAGGGGGAGTGTTATAAATTTATTAAAATAAATGTGGATGTTCATAACATATATCTCTTAGTCTCCCCACTATCTCCCATTAGCAACCTTTAGCTCCCATATAACTCCCACTATCTCACAAGAAATTATGATTCATAATTTTTCATTAATTTTATGGAGTGATTATATAACTATAAAATGAGAGCTCATCTTTTTGTTTTGTACATACACAATTGAAATGAATAAAATCACTCTAATAATATATTCTCTCATTTTATTCTTTATCTTACGTTGCTTCTTTATTTGTATTGTTGGCTAATAGTTTTTTTTATTTTTTTATAAGGCTGCCTCATCTTAAAAAAATTTTATTCATGTTTTTTTATCAATTTCATCAAGTATAAAGTAAGAAAAAATGATAATACTAAATTTTTTTTTAAAGCCTCATGAAGCGCAGTTCTATTTTTTAGTTAACATATATATTTTATGGCCTTCGCCCTTCAGAATCATTTCAAATCAAATCCAACAGTGGCTTCGCTAAAAGAGAGCTACACAGGCCTCGTCAACGATCGAGCACGTAATAACTGGCTCAGCCCATGCTCAATGAGTCAATGGGATTTAGGCAATATTTACAAAGCAACTTTGTGTTAAATTGGATTTGAGTGTTCAATTTCTGAAAACGGTAAGAGGGTTAACAAATTAATTTAGATTTTTGTCCATCTCTCTACATTTTTAAATTAAAAAAAAAAAGATATACTTGAGTTAATCTAATAAGAAGATACTTAAAAATTATATCTGGTTGAACAAGATGAAATAAACATTTACGAAACAAGTTCAATTCTTACGATTATAATAAATAGAATGCCATAGACCGTAAATATACAAGACTTGGCATCACACGGGCTGTCTGCCTTGCAATTGCAATTAAAATTGCTAAAATTATACGACCATCGTCTTTTTCTCCTTGCTGAGGCTGAAAAACCCGGCTGTATGAAACCCACGTACCATGCCTCTCCATTAAGGTTATAACGAAATATATTATATTTTTAAATTGTACTTTTCACAAAGATTTTTTTAATACTGATTACACATCAAATTATTATATTAAATAGATATTTACAATTATTATTATAGCAAATTATTATACTGATATTTACAATCAGATATATAACTGTGACTTATGTTGAAAAAATAGTATAACATGCTATTTTGAGAGCACATTTTGAGTGGGTCCCACTTAACGAAAGTGGAAAATATTGTGAGATTCGGATTATACTCCATTGATACTTCAATAGTATAATTTTATTTTCTCAAAATGATGCTTGGGTGAATGAGAAATTGTCTCTCAAAGTTCACCAAGTTAGAAATTTGAAAGGAAATGAGGTTTATCCCACATGAAAAAAAGAAGTCTAGGAATTAGTGTATATATATAAACACTTAACCATGCATGGGTAAGGATTATAAGGATATAGGCTCTCTCCACACGCGTTCGCAGGGGGGATGCGAATCCAAGTTCGATTTGGTTGAACTCGTGTGCGCCCGCACGTCCTTCGTACACAAATGTCAGCCCAAAATCATCCATGCAAGCTAGGCACGTTTTTAATTCCTTTTGAATTTTTTTTAAGAAGACTGTCTTGTGCAGGCCTCGGGTTCTATTTTATTTTTTCGTTTCGGTTTCATTTCTCTTCTGGTTTTGCTTTCTGTTATTTCATTTGAAATTTTCAGTAGTTAGTTTTCGTTAGTTCGCTACTGTTTAATTTGTTATCTCACTGTTATTATATTAAATTTTATAAAGTACATACTCAGACAAATAAATCTCACAGACGATGATCTCTCTGCTTCACTCGTATTTTATAAGGTAAAAAAATTTATAAATTAACTCTATATAAATATATTTAATTAAAAAAAATTGAGTCCATAAAAATTCAAACCACTATTCTCGTAATCATATTTAATTTTGAAGGCAGTGATTCACCCGGCCGCCGAGTGACTGTATTTTTCACAAAAGTTTAATCTGCAAGTCTGCACTGGAGGAGGCTAGGGTAATTGGCATGGTGAGGTACGATTGAAAAGTCTTTGTAAGACTGAATACAACGTACAGATGCCAAAAAGACTTTTTTTTTTTTTTTTTGATAAAGATGCCAAAAAGACTTCACTTGCCTGAGTTGCCTGTAATCATTTATTGTAACTCCTACCTACTCCATGAAAATTAAAGATTTGATACTTGTGGGGCTGGCAGTGGCACCAACCCCAGTCCCTACTCTGCTTATGACTTTGTTTTTGTAGCGGGTGTTGCCCCTTGATTGGCGCGCATTCTCAAATCAGTCACTATCCTAAAAGTGTTTTATATAATAACATGCGTAAAAGATTCTATTAATTTTAATTTTTAAATATTTATTTATTTATGTGGTAAAAAATATATATATATATATATATATTATATTAATTTTTTTTAAAAATTAAATAAAAATAAATTAATATTAATTTATTTAAATAAATATTTTTTAATAAAATATAATTAAAACACTTCTCTCTCCTTAATAAAAAGTAAGAAAATATTCATTAAAGAAAGAAAAAATAACTCTATAAAATTAAAGAAAAAAAATATTTTTTATTTAAAAAATTTTAATTAGAGTATCTTTTATAATTTTAAATATTGATGTAACTCTTCAAATCATTTATAGATACTCTAAGTTATTTGGTTTAGGAGCTTCATTTAAAATATTGTGAAATCACGTCGGTCGAAGAAGACACATATAGGAGGATTAGGAACGTGTTACCACAAAACTGATGTGTAACACATAAATCCAAAATTTTCAAATTCTATTCTTAACGGAAGTAAAAATAGAAAACAAATAAATCGTCATGTCGTAACATATGAAATGTATGCTAATAACAGACAGGTGAATTTTGAATCCAACATGAAAAACATACAAAGTGATTCATCACAATTCATTTAATAATTGACTACTTATGTCACCTAATAAAATGGGTTGACATTGACACACTTAAAAATTAAATTTGAATCTTATATAAAAAAAACAATCGAGTTAATGGTCACACGATCTTTTCATGATAAATAATTATAGGGTCAGGCTACAGTGCAACTGTGGTACCGTGCCACAGTTGCACCAGTCGTTAGATCCACTTAACTATAAAATTTCACTAATATTTTATCATTTCTTTAATGTCAAAACTTTTATTGGAAAAAATCAATCTCAACCAAAAAAATATATATACATTTTGTTTTGTTTTGTTATGTTTTGAACGGACTATAAAACAAAAATAAAATAATAGTTTCGTGGTTATCTTGTAATGAATCCTTTTTGTTTTGTCTTATTTAACTTTTGCACAATTGTCCTTTATGGCCCGTCCAAGATTTTTTTTTTTTTTATTTGTACTCAAAAAGCGACAATCGACTTTTGATTAAATAACTATAAAAAAAATATTGTCCGAAATTTATTTTAATTTTGTGATACACATAATTTATTTTTCCCGTGGATATGTCGCGAAACACGATTTGATATGTCGTGAAACATGATTTTCAAAGTAACACTGATTAAAGATGGCAAAACCTCAACTTCAATCATTGTTATTAAGGGTGTGTTTGGTATTAATTTTTAAATTAATATTTTTTAAACTTATTTTACAGAAACAATATGATGTTTTTGATGAGTTACTTTTAAAATCGAGAATACGTAATTTATTTTTCTAACAATATATGAAAATGAAAATGTATTCGGTTGTTTATCAAAAAATATGGAGCCAATGAAAGAGAATGAGGAAAATATTCAATTTTAAATAAATTTTCATTAATTTTGGAGAATTTAGAACTAATAAAATAATATGATTCATTTATTTATTTTAGTTGAAATGAATTTATTTTTTCTCATAATGATGGCATTTTTTTATAAACCAAAGTAATAATTAGTACAAAAGAGAAAATTAATAGTAATTTTTCAAGAATGTTTGCTAAAATTAATTAGAATTAACAAATATTTTTAAAACACGCCTCACCCAATTAAAACCAAAATAACATGTTAAGATAATAGTCATAGATCACTAAAACATAAAAGTTAAAAAGTTACTATTATATATTAACAACCGACTTAACAGCACATGGGACATTAGTCAAAATGCCATTCTTTTAATACGCCCGGTGCAAAAATAAAAATTGGAGAGTGTTTTTGGCTCTTATTTTAGAGAAAGAGGATGATGTTTTTGATGTGATATATTTTAAAATGAAAAACTGTTTGGTAGTGTATTTTCAAAACAACATATGAAAATGAAAATAATAAAAATGCGTTTGGTTATTTATCTAAAAATGTGAAAAATAATAAAAATGTGTTTAGTTATTTGTATGAAAATGTGAAAAATAGTAAAAATGTGTTCGGTTGTTTGTCTGAAAATATAGAATTTTTTTATAGAATATTTTATAAAAAAATTTCTTCAATTTATTTATATATGTTATCTTTTATTATTATGATTTTAATCAAAATGAAATCAAATTTCATACAGCAATAATAATTTTCAAAAAACCCTCTTATATTTTATTAAGTATAAGAAATTAAAATAAAATGAAAAATAAATAATACATGTAGAATTAATTAGCATAACAAAATAAAAAACCACAAAACAATTATATTTATTATACACATTTAAGTAGTTCATTTATGCTAATTATATTTTACATCACTAAACATAAAAGAATGAAAGAGTACAAAATATTTGCATCCAAAACATGCCTAAATATCCAAAGACCATGTTTAACGATACAATGAAGAAACAGAAGATAAGGTAGTGAAATCGTGAAAGCGGCTGCTTTTGTAAAAAAAAGATAAGATAAAAGTAACTTTTTTCCAGCAACTCAATAACGCCAATTTGGTGTTCTTGAATTTTCTTTATAAAAGTTGGAAAACGGAAATATTTTGTTCTCTATTTTTTTTTAATATTTATCAAAAAATGGCTTAACCAAACATGTTTTTTATTTTTTAAAAACAAAAAACACCCCTAAAAAAAAGGTTACCAAACGCACCCTTAATTTTTCATTTTTATGAACTAAAAGTGAAAAACAAGAATATCTCATTTCTGGAAGAATGAAAACAACACAAAGTTTGTTGCTGCCAAACACGTTTTTTACTTTTTGTGCTTTTTGAAAACGAAAAATAGTAGTTGAAAAATAACACCAAATGTACCCTCATTGTTCAGTCGTTCCTGTTTAAACGGGTAATTGAAATCATCTCTTGCAGCCTTGGGCAGCTCAAGGTCTGGACTCTGGACAAGTATATATATTCAAATAAGGGAGAAAGACACTCTTTTCTTTGATTTATTATCATATTTTTTACTTATACCATTGACCATGGACAGTTTTTATATTACTTAAGCCTTGTTCTCCTAAATTTTAGGATCAGGGCCGTCTTACTAAGTTACCTTATGGTGTCAAAAAATTAATAGAAATATTCATTTTAGTCAGAAAAGTAATTATTTTATTTTGTTAAAATTTTGACATTAAAAAAAATCAATAAAGAGAAAAAAAAAATAGAGAGAGTATTATGAAATTCTATTAAAAGAAGAACAAGGAAGCCGTGCTAAGAATTTTTATCGAGTATCGAATCATGGTAATTAAATTTTTTTTTTAAAAAAAAGCAAAATAAAAAATAAATTTTAACCATTAACTTAGTTAGTGCTCATTGGCCATTGCTCAACGCAAAATACTAAAAAGAGAAGTGAGTTTCTCGGGAACCATAATATGATCAAATGTCAATCATCCTACAAGTTGATCCCATTTACTACAAATGGGCTCAGTGCCACTGATCTCAATCGGGGAGAACAAGTTCAATCAGATTGCGGATTTCCAAACCCATTTAAATGATCAAATGAATGGGCCTACAAACTCTAGAACAGCCCAATCACAAATCAACTTCGGTCAAAAAATGCGCTGATCAAAATAATAATAACTTGCAAACGTTGTAGTCTTCTTATCAATTTCAAACTGATGTTACTTTCAGCAGCAATACGACAATTTGAGACGTAGGATTTTTCTCCATGATGCAACCCCAGCCTTTGAATTTACAATATGAACTTATTTACAATGGGCCTCTATCTCCCCATTGATAGACAATATAAACCTATAATATTGCCACCGAAAGTGATATCAACACGTTGTTTCTTTAGATAAATTTAATTTGTAATTTATTCGGACTAGTCTAATTTTTAGGCTATAGTTTATTTCCACTTCTTCGTGTCCAGAGGTAGGTGCATCATCCGCATAATAATAATAATAATAATCAGAACGTAGGTAGGTGAGGTGAGGTGAGGGCGTCAACAATATATAGCTTCTTATAGTTTGCACATTTTTTTTTTTTAAACATTTGCCAGCTGTGTGTTACGTATTTCACTAATTAATTAATGACTCAATCTAGCACCATGACGTGTAATGTTTTCTTGCTGCTGTCCGTAAGGACCATAACTTTACATTCCTCATATTCCCCCAATACCATTTCAAATTAATCCACGTAGATTTTTTTTTTATAGGAGAAAAAATATTTAACTTTTCTATTTCTCTTTTGAACATTATCATATTCGCTTTGTTGCTTTACAGCTGTACTTCACAGGGATGCAATTAAATTAATATTTCCATGTTTAATTAAATGAAAATAAAATTAGTTATTAGATTATTATTTTTAATTGTCCGGTTAGATTGATGTTGCAGCTGATTGTTTCATCAGGTAATTAAAATATGATTAATATTGTAATTGATTGTAGTATTTCTAGTCATTCAACGATGTGGTAATTAAAATTATCAAATCAATATTATAATTATATAACGAATCATGTTAAAAAATATAAGACAAATAAATTTAACATAAAATTTATAAATCAACATTAGACGTAAAATAAAACATAAATTATGTAAATGGAACACAAATCTTGTAAATGAAAGATAAAATAAATAAATCAACATAAAAGTGGCGAATTAGTGTATTATTAGTAAATAAAATAAAAATTTACAAATGTGATATAAAAATCTATAAATCAATATCAAGCGTAAAATAAAACATAAATTATATAAATGAAACACACGACTTCATGAATAAATGGTAAAATAAATTAATTAATATAAGAGTTATTGAAAGAAATAAAAACTCATTATAATAACGATACCTTGTATATTTACTAATTTTATTTTTAAATTGAATAATGATGGTTCTGGGTTTATGTAATACAAGCAACAATATATATGAAATTTTATTAAGGATAAAAATGAATTTAGATCCAAATTTATTGATATATTATATATTTATAGCAATATAAGAATATAAGAATATAAGAATATATATATATATATTATTTGGGCTCGATCCAAATAATTTTTTTGGCTTAATTAACCTATGTAGTAAACAAACTCTATGATAGAAAAAAATTATAAATGTCTAAGAATGAATATAAAATTTGTGGTTAAATCAATTCAATAAAACCTATACCAATTGTTTCAATAGTTTTTTCAAGTTAACGACTCACTATTTTTCTTTGTTTAATTAAATTAATTGAATAAACTATTTTTTATTTAAAATTTAATGTTGATTTAGAATTTTGTTAATTATTTTTACAAATATCATTGGAATTTTAAAACATCAATAATGTTGATTTAGATTTTTTTTTATTTTTACAAATATCTTTTGAATTTTAAAACATCAATTTAACACTCTTATATTAATTTACTTGTTTTACTTTATAATTAATTTTAGAATTTAATAAAATTTTTAAAAAATATTTTCATAAAATCATCCTATCCTGCAACAAATTATGAAAAATAATAAATGAATAACTTTTTAAAATATGATTTTTAAATTAAGTTTTATATTTAATATAATTTTATATATATTCTCACATATATTGTAAAAATTTAAAATTATTGTGATAACATAAAATTATTAAATTTAAGAAAGTTATTAGCATTATCGATTATATTGTGATAACAAAATTGAGAAAAAAAAAAAAAAGGATTCGTTTGTTATGTCCACAAAGATATTGTAAAATATCTCGATACTTTGACTAGTAAATTGACTTTGTTGCTTATTTATTTTTTTTAAAACGAAAATAAAAAAGAGGTTTAAGAAGCGATCAATTGGATGACGTCTCTGACAAGCAGATGCTCCTATCACCCGGCACTCAACGAGTCGTGTTTGTCCTTATCTAATAAGTTCGATCCACTCCCACGACCACCCATGACCCACCCGATAACACGACGACGTCTTGATTAATTGAATTACAAAACAAAACAAACTTTCTCACTCTCCCTTTCACGCTAAATCCACATCCACTTCTCTTTTTTATAAAAGGCCACCCCTCGGATCTCGATTCTTCTTCAGTTTCTTTCACTCTCTTTTCTTTTAGAAAGAAAGTGATTTTGAGTTTGCTGTTCCGTGGCCTGTGGCTGTGGCTGTGGCTGTGGCTGTGTGTGAGTGAAAGGGGATAGTGTTAAGAGGAGGACGCAGCGATAATTTGCTCTGTATGTCAGTGGAATACTACTGTGATAAATTCTGCGGTGGATACGGTGCGCTTGCTAAGCCTTTACAATGGCCACAACTCAGGAAAAGACGACGCCTACTTGTTGCATTAACAACTCCTCCAAGCCTTCCGCCACTGAACCCGTCAAAGATTGGAAGGTTTCCGGGTCGGATCCTTCCTTGGATCCTGTCCGTAAGCGTGACTCCGTTACCACTCTCATCCGTCCCGTTGAATCCCTCCCTGATCCTCCTCCTCCTCCTAACACCATTTCCTCAACCAAAGGTTTTATCTTTTATCACTTGTTAATTTCTTTTGTTAGTGTTATTGATTATTCTTGTTAACGATTTTGTTTGTATTTTTAATTGCTGCTTTATCGGATGGTGATTTTTTTTTCCTTATTTTTTTTTTCACTTGAGAAAGATGAATAGCTAAATGTTCGTTATGAAGTCAATTGAGTGAGTGAGTGAGGTCCTTATCTGCTGCTTTGGGCCCCAAATACTGGTTCTTATTTATTGTCCCCATTTGTTTGTTTCTTTGGTGTTTTTTTTTTTGTAATCTCTTTTGTTGACGGTATATTTTCGTTGCAACCAAACAAGACTATATTTATGATTTCTTACCTTTACTCTGATTTTTTTTTCCTACGTAGCAGCTGACTGAGAGTAAACTGCTGTCTCATAATTCCAGAAAATCTATATTATCACAAACCACGCTTTTACTTCTATTGATTTGCTTGCATAGGAATTCCAATGATGGTCAGGGCCCAAACAAGCCATCCTTTAGACCCTTTATCTGCTGCTGAGATCTCCGTGGCAGTAGCCACTGTTCGGGCTGCCGGAGCAACCCCTGAGGTAACTTGTCCTCATATATGATGTTTATATTTGAAGTACATTATATCCTTAACGAAAGGGGGTGACAAGTAAATCTGATTGTCAGGTGAGAGACAGCATGCGGTTTGTGGAAGTGGTTCGAGTGGAGCCAGATAAACAAGTGGTTGCATTAGCGGATGCTTATTTCTTCCCTCCTTTTCAGCCGTCATTAATTCCCAGGACAAAAGGTGGGCCAATAATCCCTACTAAACTTCCTCCTAGACGAGCAAGACTTGTTGTTTACAACAAAAGGTCGAATGAGACAAGCATATGGGTTGTTGAACTGTCGGAGGTTCATGCTGCAACTCGAGGTGGTCACCATAGAGGAAAAGTTATTTCATCGAAAGTTGTTCCAGATGTCCAGCCTCCCATGGTATATTAGTATATATGTTTATATATTGTTAATGTTTATTCATGGCAATCTTAATTTAGTCAAATTGATTGTCTGTAGTTTGTGTTTGAAGTGTCCAGATTCATTTTTGGTGTAAATAGGGGTACTTATCTGACATAGAAGTAAATTTTTTGCTACTTAGGCACGTCATGTTATATTTCTCATCTAAACAAGTAATAGTGAATGTGTGTTTCCTATTAAACATTTCCAATGTTAATTATCATTAGTGTAGATAGATGATTGCTTGATTTATGATCTAGTAATTGGGTGCATGGTGCGTCCCTTAAACGCCTTGTAATATATTTGTCTTTTCAGTTCTATTCATGTTTTTGCATCATTAATGTGATTTCTTGAATTTTGTATTACAGGATGCTGTGGAATATGCTGAATGTGAAGCTGTTGTCAAAGACTTTCCTCCATTTCGGGAGGCAATGAAAAAGAGGGGTATTGAGGACATGGACCTTGTTATGGTGGATCCATGGTTAGTACCATGCTGGGATTATTTCAAACTGATGTTCGGTAAACATATGCTTTCTGTGAATTTCTTGTGCTCCTTTTAATGGTTTGTGCTCAAAATCCTCTCTTTTAGGTGTGTAGGGTATCACAGTGATGCAGATGCTCCAAGTCGCAGACTTGCTAAACCGCTCATCTTCTGCAGAACTGAGAGTGACTGCCCAATAGAAAACGGTTATGCTCGTCCGGTGGAAGGAATCCATGTGCTTGTTGATATGCAGAATATGGTGGTGATCGAGTTTGAAGACCGAAAGCTTGTTCACCTACCACCAGCTGATCCGTTAAGAAACTACACAGCTGGTGAAACAAGAGGAGGTGTTGACCGAAGCGATATAAAACCGCTTCAGATTGTTCAGCCTGAGGGTCCAAGCTTCCGTGTTAATGGACATTTTGTTGAATGGCAGAAGGTGCTTATTTGTGTTAATGCAAATATTGATTACTTAAGTTTGTAAGATTCGGATCAGTTGCAAATCTTATTCGTTTTCTATTATAATTCCATTTTGGTTGGCAGTGGAATTTCCGTATTGGTTTTACTCCTAGGGAAGGTTTGATCATCTATTCTGTTGCGTATGTTGATGGTAGTCGAGGTCGGAGGCCTGTAGCCCACAGGTTAAGCTTTGTTGAGATGGTGGTCCCTTATGGGGATCCAAATGATCCCCATTACAGGAAAAATGCATTTGATGCAGGGGAAGATGGGCTGGGTAAAAATGCACATTCTCTTAAGAAGGTTAAATATCTCTTTTGCTTTTCCTTGATTGTCTGAATTATCTACATATTTAACATATTATTTTATCATTTGAAAAAAAAATTCTTTACCACATATTGTATCATTGCTTCAGGGTTGCGATTGTTTGGGCTACATCAAGTATTTTGATGCACATTTCACCAATTTTGCTGGAGGTGTTGATACAATTGAGAATTGTGTTTGTTTGCATGAAGAGGACCACGGTATCTTATGGAAGCATCAGGATTGGAGAACAGGATTGGCAGAAGTTCGAAGGTCTAGAAGGCTATCAGTGTCATTTATATGTACTGTGGCCAACTATGAATATGCATTTTTCTGGCACTTTTACCAGGCAAGCTAATTTATGCCTTGATTTATCTAGCATTTTGTTTGGTTGTGTAGCATCAGTTTATGTTTTCTATCTTAATTTTCCCCTGTTAAATATATTGATGTCATCTTGAGTGTACAAATAAAATTTTCGCTTCTTTTAAACATAGGTTGCCTCGAGTATTGCTACTTTCATCAAATGGTACCACTTAAATCCTAATGAAGCAATGTTGTGTGATAGGATGGGAAGATTGAAGCTGAGGTTAAGCTCACAGGAATTCTCAGCTTAGGTGCACTGCAACCTGGAGAAGTGAGAAAATATGGGACTATTATTGCACCTGGGTTATACGCACCTGTTCATCAACACTTTTTTGTTGCTCGTATGGACATGGCGGTTGATTGCAAGCCTGGTGAAGCACATAATCAGGTAAAATAAATGGTTACTAGGGATATTTTTTTTTTTTATATGTATATATTTAGAATATTCTCAATAAGGTTTCAAATTGAGGCTTATCAGCAGTTCCTCCATTTGTGGCTTTACCAAGAGCATCCATCTAACTAAAATTGTTATGAGTCACATTGCGAGGATCTGAGGATATTGCCTCTGTTCTTTGTTATAGGACTCTGGAGTCTATTTTGCTGGCAATTTGATCTACAAGTAGAGTTTACTATTTGATTCCCATTTCTTGCATTGCTGTTTTTGTTTTTTTTTTAAATGGTCATTGAAGTAGCTGTGGGATTATGGTCCTTTCCTGAGATCTTTGGGCTGTAGGTGGCTTAATTTTATTTTGACAATACTAAGTAGGTTTGCTTTTCTATGGATTGGTTGCAGAGGAAACTTTCTCTGATACTATGGGTAAATTCAAGGTGAATTACTTAGCCCTTAGCCCATGTTTGATTGGAAGAATTGAGAGGAGAGGAGTGGAAAGGAGAGGAGGGGAGAGAAAATGAGAGTAAAAGAGGGTGGGTTTCATCTCCATTGTTTGGTAGGGGTTCATCTTTTCTCTTATTTCTTTTCCCTCCCCTCTCCTAATCTCCTTTCATTTCTTCAGAGGATTTATTCTTCTGTATTGACAAGATATTTTGTTAATGACTTGGTTGAATCTATTTTTGGATTTATTCACTGGCACAAGATAATATTGTGATCTCTTATGTATGAAGTGCGCTCAATAATGAATTAGACTTTTTTCACTGGAGCATTTGTTGTTCAGCTATAAAGGAAAATTACTGTCATATGTGTTAGCATGATATGGTAAGAGAAACATTTTCTTGTTGGTATAGGTAGTTGAGATGAATGTTAAAGTGGAAGAACCAGGGAAGAATAATGTTCACAATAATGCATTCTATGCTGAAGAGGAACTGCTCAAATCAGAATTGCAAGCAATGCGTGGTTGTAATCCTTTAACCGCTCGTCATTGGATTGTAAGTGTCTTCCCTTGTAATTCTTATCATTTCGTGTAAGGAGATTTGTGCTCAAAATTGCAGAACAATGTTGGTTGTAGTTCTATGTCAGCACTGAGTAGTTTTCTAGTTCTGTAGGGTAGTTATGCCACAATTTGGACTGGTTCACATTATGATAAAGAAAATTAAATTAACATTTTATATCATTTCTGTATACCCATCACACGGGAATTTGAAAATAGAGGAGGGAATTTAGAGTTGGAAAAGAAAATCAAACTGCCTTTAACAAAATAATTGATCTATTATTTGATGGAGTACATGTCTTTCATCTTGCAGATCAGAAACACCAGAACCGTTAACCGTACTGGACAGCTAACTGGTTATAAGTTAGTACCTGGTTCAAACTGTTTGCCATTAGCCGGTTCTGAGGCAAAATTTTTAAGACGAGCTGCTTTCTTGAAGCATAATCTTTGGGTCACTCCTTATGCACATGATGAAATGTATCCTGGAGGAGAGTTTCCTAATCAAAATCCTCGAGTTGGCGAAGGATTGGCTACTTGGGTTAAGCAAAATCGCTCTCTGGAAGAAACTGACATAGTTCTGTGGTTAGTTGAAATTCTTTATCGAATATAGTTGGATCTTGTCTCATTGTCTGAATTTGTTAGTGGATTTCGCATGATTAATTCATACAATACATGTCATCTTTATATGCTGTATATCTGCTTGCCCTTTTTAAAAGTACAACTCATGTTCTAGCAATTGTGTGTAGAGTAAATGCTGGTGTGGGGGTGTAATACTCACATTCCTTGGAAATGATTGTCAATTTTTTTTCATTTTTTGTTTTGAATGTTAATTACTCTCATCTCGAAATATGATTCTGTGATGAAATTATTGCAGGTATGTATTTGGAGTGACTCACATTCCTAGACTGGAAGACTGGCCTGTGATGCCTGTGGATCGCATTGGCTTTATGCTCATGGTATGCCTCTCATCCTGTAGCCACGTAGCTGTCATGTTTGTTTGATATTGCAAATAACTTAGGTTATGAGTTTTAATGTTTTTGGCTGTTGGTGATGCAGCCACATGGGTTCTTCAATTGCTCACCAGCAGTGGATGTCCCTCCAAATGAAAGCGATTTGGATCTCAAGGACACTGTGATCGCCGAAAAGCCCGTCCAGAATGGGCTGCTTGCCAAGCTCTGAATGTATATCCGTGGTTGGTTGAGTTCGTGGCTGCTTGCTTTCTTCTTTTAGTGGGTTGTTTGTTTAAAAATTTAGGTCTTTGGACAACTTCAGGCAAATAATAATTTTTAATCCAGTAACTAAAGTACTATTTGAATGGACGTCGTGTGGTGGTGTTAGTTGTTTGTTAACAAGTATTTATTTCCTTTAGAAAAAAAAAAATTATTATTATTATTATGAATTGGTAAAATTTGTTTTTAAGAACTCATTATTATTATTATTATTATGACGGTAAATCTTTTGCGCACAAAGGAGGTAGGCAAAAGCATATGTTGGACTGTTAGTTGGCTTCCAGATAATTCTTAGTTGACCGAAGACCAGTGTCATTCTGGTTTTCAGTGGTCCCTGACTCCATGGATGGGCCTCTTCGGATGCGAACTGTGTGATTGGATAGTTTCCAAAGTCCTAAACCTCTAGTAGTTGGACAAGTCCGTCGGTGCTTTTTGTTCATTTCCTATTTATTACATGTGTATAATTATAATTATGATCATTTGAAGTATACATATTGATAACAATAAGCAGTGAATAAAAAAAGAACAATATTTCCAGAGGCATCTAATAATTTTTTTTATTTTTTTTTTCCAACTGTCTGCTTCTAATTTGTTTGTAAACATTAAAAAAAGAAAAAAAGTTCGAAAGCAGGGTATTTACAAATCGGGTCCGCTTATAATACAGCGTTGTATCTCATACAGCCGCTTTTTATTATTTTATTAATACAACCAATAGCCGGCCACCGGTACTCTCATTTTAATTGCTTAAAAGAGGCAAATATTAAATGGTAACTATCATATCGCTCCCTCATGTTAGGTAAATATTACGATAATCAATCTCAAATTAGAAAACTATCAAAGACCCCCTCAACTCAAAAAAAGAAAATACTACTTTTTATTTTAATTCATGAAAAAATAGTTAATATATTTAACCTATGTACTAATAAAAATATAATTAAGTAAAATTAATAGATTAATATATTTAAACAAAAATAATTATTTTATTTTATTAATATTACATTATAAATTTAATGATATTTTACTTTAAAAATGTAACTTAAGTACTAATAAGAATAATATTTTAATATAAAAAATTACAATAAATTATATATTAATTAAAAAATAAATTATATATCAATTAAACTATTTTTATATTACTTTATAAATGTAATGATGTTTTGCCTAAAAAACTATCAAAACAACTTTATCAACTTTTAATCACATTAAAATCCAAGTATCTAAACATATAATAAAAACGATTCATTCCTAAATATTTGGAAGAAATCAATCTCAATATCCCACAAACCACAATACACATAAGGACTTAAATCCCTACCTATGAAAATGATTGTAATGTTTATCCAACTATCGAATAATTATTATACCAAACATCATACTTACCCCTCAAATGTTGTTGTTGTTGTTATTATTAGTGGCTAATATATGTTCTTTGTATACCCTCTAAAAAAAAATCATATATTAGACAAATATAAAGCATCTAATATTTGATATTTTTAAATAAAACTCACAAACAATCTCTTATGCAAATTGATTCATACAAAATTATGTCAAATTAATTACTTTATTTTTTTTTGGTATAGTAATTTTTTTTTGCTAAACATTAATCAAATTTATAATGGTACATAATATGGATAATTACAAATTGAATGCAACTAAATTGAATAATGTTATATTAAATTATTTTTACAGTTATATACTTTAAGCACGACAATTACATTTTTAAATTAAATCAAATTATTTGAGTAACACTACACTCACTTGATGGTTCATGATTTGTATACTGAATAGTGTGCAATTATCACAAAATTAGTTCAATCTTACATTTATATCTATATTTTTTTAAATTAAGTTAATTTATATAACAACTAAAAATATAAAATTATGTAAAAATATTAACAAGCTTAAATTTTATATCTATATTTTTTAAATTAAATTATATTATATTTTTGGTGAAACAATAAGTACTTAGGTTTCATTTAGGTGGGTAAAACTACCGCCAAGATAAAAAGCAATTTTGTTTTAATACCGCGTACATTTACAATTTTTTTTATTTTTTCCCCAAATTTTGATTCAAAATATAAATACCTCTCATTCTTCCATTGTTAGAAACCCTAGTCGAGAATTTTTTTTTTAATATTTTGAATATTGTTGTTAAAAAATCATCAAAAAAATATGTTGTTAAAATTAGAATATAGTTTTGTGTTATTTTATATTTAAGTTTCAATTTTTTTTGTTCAAAACAATAGATATCTGATCATGCCTAAGAATTTGGATCATACCTTTGAAATTTGAATATTTTTGTTATTTTTTTGCAGCCTTTTTTTCTAATTTCATTTGGTTTTTTTATTTTTTTTATGCAGAGACCCATGAAATCTAAATCTCAAATTATTAACATTTGATTTAGCTTTTGGAAGCTGTGAATTGATTTAATTTTGTAATAGTTTTATTGATATTAATAGTTTTTAAAGAGTTATTTTCTCACAAGTTTGTAAAAAAATTTCTGAACAAAAGTGGTTTTAGGCTCGATTCTTTTTGCAATTTTAACTTTTCAATAAGCCTCACATTAGGTTACTATTGTAAGTAACTGCTTAAGTGATCGAAGTTCTTATTCTTGCAATGAAACTCTTGATTTGAGTAATTTTTAAGTGCATCGGATAAATTAGCAGGACGTTATAATTTTATTTGCAAATAAATGTCAATAAATTTATAAGTAAAAAAGACCATTTGAAAAAGATAAATTAATTAAACATGCAAAATCATATTACTATAATGTTAGATTTTCATCGTACCATATTGTTGGGCATAACAAATTTCTGAAAATTATATTGAAGAACTTATTTTATAAATCGAAAATTATGTACATATTTAAAAATGAAAAGGAAGAATACTCATTGTAAGAAAAAATTTTGTTAAAAAATCTCATGATTGTAGTAATAATAATTGTAGTAATAGTTTAAAAAAACAAATAATAATAATAGTGGTAATAATACAAGTATAATATAATAATATTTATAATTAATAACATAAATATTTTGTTGAAGTAGTTGGAAATTACTAAAACTAATTTGAAAAGAAAATAGAGTGGTAAAAATTTAATTCGAATTCAAAAAAATCTTAATTCTTGATTTATTTTAGTTTAAAGATAAATAAATATGGTTAATTGAATGATAAAATGGGCATAACATTTACAAAAATCAAAATTGAAGTATAAATAAATTCAAGTTCAAGAAATCTTATCAATTCAATTGATCCCCCCAAAAAGAGAAAAAAGATAATTCAACACAAATAAATTAAGAAAATTTCAACTTTTGTAAGTTTAAACTTTTTTTTTTTATAATTTATGCTGTCAAAACTTTTAAAAAATTAATTTTTTTTTTAAAACACAGCAATTGCACGCACCTTTATATATACTTTTAATCTACTGTCAAATTTTGAAAAATTAAAGAAATTATTTAAAGAGTAAAGAGAAAGCTGAAAGCGAATGCATTAATTTACTTGATAACTAAAAACAATTAATTAAAATGATAAAATGAGAATAAATGTGTATAAAGATTACTCGCTCAAGTATACACACACACACACACACACACACACACACAATCAAATTCAAGTGAAGAAAATAGAAAAAAAAATGGACTTAGATTATAGACAAAATATTAGAAAAGATTAAGGGTTGTAATAAAGATTTTTTAGTACTATATAGTAAGTTGATATTTACTAAAATAGTAAGGGGTTAAACATAATTCAGCTTATTAATATTATTGTTATTGGTAATACGAGTACATTGACTATTTAACCCAATAATTGGAATATTGCCAAGTTAATGGGAAGGTTCAAACCAAAATTAGTAGAATAATAGTTGAAACAAATAGACCCATAAAGGAGAAAGTATAACCAAAATTAGAGACTTACCTAACCAAAAATAAAATTATGAAAAATAAATTTGGTACCTAATCGGAATAATTAGAGTCTTACCAAATTAATGGGAATATTCAACACAAAATTAGAGTAACAATTAGTTGAAACAAATGAACCAATAAGAGAGAAAGTGCAACGGAAATTAGGAACTCATCAAACGGAAAATGAAAATTACTTGGAACATAACCCAAAATTTTGGTATTTAACAAATTTAGTAGGAATATCAAACGTAAAATCGATGAAATAATAAGTTGAAACATATGAACCTGTAAATGAAAAAACTTAACCAAAATTAAGAACTAATCTAACCAAATAAAACAATTTGGGTATTTAACCCAAACAACCGGAATCTTACCAAGTTAATTAGAATATTAAATGCAAAATCAGTTAAATAATAGTTGAAATATATGAACCCATAAGGGAGAAAGTATAACCAAAATTAGGGACTTATCTAACCAAAAATAAAATTATGAAAAATAAATTTGGTAACTAACCGAAATAATTGGAATCTTACCAAATTAATGAGAATATTCAACACAAAATTAGAGTAACAATTAGTTGAAACACATGAACCAATAAGAGAGAGAATACAACGAAAAATAGGAATTCATCCAACGGAAAATTAAGATTACTTGGAACATAACCCAAAATTTTGGCATTTAACAAATTTAGTAGGAATATTAAACGTAAAATCGGTGGAGTAATAAATTGAAACATATGAACCTATAAATGAAAAAACTTAATCAAAATCAGGAACTAATCTAACAAAAAATAATAATTTGGGCATTTAACCCAAACAACCGGAATCTTACTAAGTTAATTGGAATATTAAACCCAAAATCAGTGAAATAATAGTTGAAATATATAGACCCATAATGGAGAAAATATAACCAAAATTAGGAACTTACCTAACCAAAAATAAAATTATGAAAAATAAATTTGTAACTAACCGAAATAATTGGAATCTTACCAAATTAATGGGAATATTCAACTCAAAATTAGAGTAACAATTAGTTGAAACACATGAACCAATAAGAGAGAAAGTGCAATGAAAAATAGGAACTCATCCAACGGAAAATTAAAGTTACTTGGAACATAGCCCAAAATTTTGGCATTTAACGAATTTAGTAGGAATATCAAACGTAAAATCGGTGGAGTAATAAATTGAAACATATGAACCTATAAATGAAAAAAATTAATCAAAATCAGGAACTAATGTAACCAAAAAAAATAATTTGGGTATTTAACCCAAACAACCGGAATCTTACCAAGTTAGTTGGAATATTAAACGCAAAACCAGTGGAATAATAGTTGAAACATATAAACCAAAAGGGGAGAAAGAATAACCAAATTTAGAAACTGTTTTAACGAGAAACGAATCTACTTGGAATTTAACCCAAAATATTAGTATCTAACGAATTTAATAGGAATATGAAACACAAAACTAGTGAATTAGAAAGTAGAAACAAATGAACCTATTCGTGAGAAAGTTTAACCAAAATTAGAGACATGTGAAATTAACTTGAAATATCAACTTAATATATTGATATTTAACCAAAAGTATTGGGACATGATTATTTTACCTTTTTTTTTAACTTTCATTTAGATTAAAAATATTTTTCTCACTCAAATATTTTTTAAGTTAAATGTTTATAAATTTCCTTAATTTTTTTCATTTTATTTTATTTTTTCTGCATTAAAAATGATTTTTTTTTAAATTATTGAAAGAACAACCGGTAAAATACCGGTTGTTCAAGTGGAAAAAGGAGGCTGTATGTCATACAGCACTGTACTATATGAAGACTCAAATCTTAGAAATATTAGGTAAGGACTAAGGAATGAGCCCAAGTAGAAGAAAAGACGTGCTGCCCCCAACTCTTTCTGTCCGCTATCTGTGTTTGGTATTTACCAATGAAATGTCAACTGAGGAAGTTATCAAATTCAAGTGACGTTCTTTTTTTTTGTTTTTCCAGATAAGAAATTCAAAAGACGTTGGCACGTTGGACTTTCTTAAGTAACGTTTATTATAATTTACAATCAAAATTTTTACGTGCAAAAATGAGTAACAAATCAGTGAAGTCAAGTGAGACAGTAAATAAATCTTACTTGACTATAATTTATATTAAATATAACTTAAGAAAACCTTGACATGGGTGGTTCTTTTTTGTAGCTGCCATTATCATTCTTTTTATGTACGTACATTCACGAATTCACCACACCAATCATCACTATTGCATAAATCATGATTATGGACCTTTAACCGCGAACTGGTATCCTTATCTGCATTTTGGTAAATTATCGTTTTGAAAACAAATCTAATATCCTTAAGAAATAATTCCGGTCACAATTATTTATTTCTACTGCATCATTTGAGTAATGCTATATAACCCAATATTTAAATTTCAACTAATTTGGTATTTATCAATTAAATGGTAAGAGTATAATAATAACTAATTTTATATTCATCATCTAATAAATGAGTCACATATAGTATTGAGATCTTTAACACTGTTGCGACACTTTGATGAGAAAGAATCATTTATTGCCACAACCCACAAATAACATATTTCTAGATTAAATTATATTTATATATCTCTTTTTTTTTAAAAAA